>NW_007378303.1:76653-78260 GCF_000475195.1 Diaphorina citri | reverse complement strand
TGTATATCCGAGGTAGAAGATAATTCCTTAATTAATATTGCAAACACTTAGCCCTATTCTCAAGGGACTAATCTATCCATTCACACATTTAACCGAATAATTGCCAAGAATATAAAAACTATCCACCTAATAAGTACTTGGGTAATTATTTTGGTGTTATTATTACAGGGTGTCTTGGACAGTGTAAACCTGTATAGACAGTACCTACAGTTTTATGTAAGTAGATGAGTAGTTGGAAATTGATAATGTCTGAAGTTAGGAGAATTTTATAGGTATAGGTACTTGGGTCCTTATCCTTAGGTAATACCTACCGAATAATATAGAGTACCTACAGTTTTATGTAAGTAGATGAGTAGTTGGAAATTGATAATGTCTGAAGTTAGGAGAATTTTATAGGTATACTTGGGTCCTTATCTTTAGGTAATACCTACCTAATAATATAGGAAATAGCTTTGAATTACGTCTCTGAAAATATTTATTGTTAGGTACGTATACTACTTATCTATTCATACTGTATGCTTACCTACATACAGGATTGTCTATTTTTATTAATAACACCCTGTAGTGACCATTATTGGTTTTATTAGGGAGCAACAATTTGAGCTGATTTAGCATAATCTGACCCATGATTTGCCGCCATTGTCTTTATCTTTAATTGAAACAAATTGAAATTGGTCATTACTCTTTATAGATATCTGCATATTTTAAGTATTATCTAGGTATTTAAGCATGCATATCTCTATAGGTAAGTATGTAATGTTTAATCTACTCTTTGGTGTACCTGAGTGGATAAGGAGGGAGCAAGGACACTTTAAAGTTTACCAAGTTTATAAACCAGATGATGTAGGTTCAAGGGTCTATTTTTTAAATAACTTTGCTCCATAAGGTGCGTATGTATACTGTATGCTACAGACTACAGTAGACCGAATTTGTGATTGATTGAACCCACGCCCTCTTGGTTACCAAGCGAGCGTCTTGACCACTACACTCTACACCACCGAGGCAGGTAAGTATTAAGGCGAGAGAAAAAACTATCTATTCATACTGTATGCTTACCTACATACAGGATTGTCTATTTTTATTAATAACACCCTGTAGTGACCATTATTGGTTTTATTAATAAGGAGCAACAATTTGAGCTGATTTAGCATAATCTGACCTATGATTTGCCGCCATTGTCTTTATCTTTAATTGAAACAAATTGAAATTGGTCATTACTCTTTATAGATATCTGCATATTTTAAGTACCTATTATCTAGGTAAGTATGTAATGTTTAATCTACTCTTTGGTGTACCTGAGTAGTGGATAAGGAGGGAGCAAGGACACTCTAAAGTTTACCAAGTTTATAAAATACCAGATGCAGGTTCAAGGGTCTATTCTTTAAAGAACTTTGCTCCATAAGGTGCGTATGTATACTGTATGCTACAGACTACATCAGTAGACCGAATTTGTGATTGATTGAACCCACGCCCTCCTGGTTACCAAGCGAGCGTCTTGACCACTACACCACCGAGGCAGGTAAGTATTAAGGCGAGAGAAAAAACATAAAGACGCCACTACTGTCTAAAAGGGCCGTATTTAGCTGGCCGGTCATTAGTGTTTGAAC
>NW_007378303.1:73145-75041 GCF_000475195.1 Diaphorina citri | reverse complement strand
CTGCCTCGGTGGTGTAGTGGTCAAGGCGCTCGCCTGGTAAACAGGAGGACGTGGGTTCAATCCCAGCCGAGGTATGGAGTCCTCATTTATTTGAGAATTTGACCACGTAATAATGGAGCTCTAAGGGTTAGGTGGTAGAGAATGCCTAAGGCGTTAACCTCGCCTAGGGGTTGCCTTCCACTCAAGAGTCTATTATTTATTATTATTAATGATAACTCCTGATAGTACAAGTGTTTAGGTAGGTAGGTACCTACTTGATGTGTGTTGTGAAGTGTTTTTGTTGTAAAGATAGGTGTGACCACAATAATAGTAGTAGCCTACTGCTGGAGTAAAGGGACTTTTCAGTCCTATGCGAGCAGTATAAATAAGCATTATTATTATTAATGATAACTCACGATAGTACAAGTGTTTAGGTAGGTACCTACTTGATGTGTGATGTGATTGTTGTGAAGTGTTTTTGTTGTAAAGATAGGTGTGATTGTAAAGTTGTGTTCCCATTATAATAGACGACTGACAAGTCTACATAATTATAGATTATTAGAATTACAATTGAGTATTGAAATCTTTAATTGACAAAAATCCTTGAATTGGTCGATGATCAACAATCGATCTATGAAATGAAATTGTTCACACCTAATCGTTGCTCGTCGATTAAATGTGGACACCAGCCTTATATCTGCCAATCGGAGAAGTCCTAATGTTTATGAAGTTACCTACCTACTTACATAGCTTTAGGTACCTATATTATAACTATGGTATTAGGCACCTAACTCTATAGTAAGAAATTAAGGTTATTAGGACTTAGGACCTTTAGGTAGTAGGTATTAGGTACGTAATTAAATTTTAATTCATGCTAAAAAGCGGAAGCAATGGTCCTAGCAACTTTTACGAGCGTAAAACTTTCTTTATTGTCTCACTTGATTTGAACGAACATTATTATTGTTCATAATAAGTAATAAGGTACCTAATTATCTATTGTTTGCTTAAATACTCTGTCAAAAAGGCTAATCTATTTTGATTTAACCCTTGAGTACCTATCTACAAATGTACAGAATCATCTATCTGCAATCTACATATCTATGTATTCTGGAGATATTTTTATCAACGAAGTGCTTGTTGCACATCCACTAAAAATATTGTTCGCTCGTTCTCTCTCTCTCTTAATTTATACTTATGTACTTAACTATGTACCGTATCCAAATCACCTGAATGGTCTGGTCTCCTAGATATCCCTATCCAAGGGTTAAAAAGAAAGATCATTAGATTCATTAGTAAAATCACGGAAGACGGAAGTACCTAGGTATAAGTATGTAGATATTACCTACCAAAAAGTTCATATAACTTTGAGTCAATAACCTTATATAACATTCTCTTAATTAAAATAAAAAAAGTACCTACCTATCATACCAATAACGAACCCCATTTTTAAATAATTACATAGGTATCCATATATACTTACTTAGATTTTGACCTCCTATTGTCAAACAAAACTTTTCGACCCTTGGATAAAACTTGTGTGTGAAAATGAATCCAATATTGTTTGTGGTGGCAATGGTGCTACTCATATACTTTTTGAGCAAAACAATGTTCTCTCGACCCAAACACTTCCCACCAGGTAAGTTAGGCAATATTCAGCCAGGTTGCCTTTTGGATGGGTGACTCATCAGGATCGACTCAAATCTCACGTTGTTCGTTGAATAAGTCAAGAGCACGCACTCTCAACTCGGAGATGCTGGGTTCGAAATCCGCCCAGGGCAAAAATTCGCTGACCAAACCTCTCCGTTCTCTGACAGACGATTAAATATTACGCATTGTATGTGAAAATTTCAATGTGGTTCCGAAATAGGAACTTTTTTTTTCAGGGGTTCTAATGGTACCTACTCCCACTCTCATTTT
>NW_007378303.1:36762-72692 GCF_000475195.1 Diaphorina citri | reverse complement strand
CTGTAAGGTCTTATCGCCCCGAAAGCAAATAGAGAAGAAAAACAGGATAGGAGAAAGCCAGCCGTTCCTAGAACGAACCTTATTGATTTAGGATTCTCCTGGGCGGCAATCGAACCCGCGACCTAGCGCTTACAAGGCAGACGCGCTACCCTCCACGCTAACTAGGCTGGCTCTCCCATTCTAATAAACTGTTCGTATTGTTCCCAGGTCCATCGCTATGGTTCCCCTACTACGGACACTTCCTCTCTATTCTCTTCCTTCACTATCACCACACGCACAAAGCTCTCGCCAAAATGTGCCGCATCTACAAGTCCAAAATATTGGGCTTCTATTTGGGTCCCTTTCCGACTGTAGTAGCTTCGGATGAGAAGAGCATTAGAGAGCTGCTCATGAAACCTCAGTTTCAAGGTCGAATCGACCAGGTGGTCAGTCTGGTGAGAGTCGACTTTGGAGAGGAGAGAGGTAAGTTTCTTCTTCGTCTTCGTCGATATTAAATTTTAATTCATGCTAAAAAGCGGAAGCAATGGTCCTAGCAACTTTTACGAGCGTAAAACTTTCTTTATTGTCTCACTTGATTCGAACGAACATTATTGTTCATAATAAGTAATAAGGTACCTAATTATCTATTGTTTGCTTAAATACTTGGTCAAAAAGGCTAATCTATTTTGATTTAACCCTTGAGTACCTATCTACAGATGTACAGAATTATCTATCTGCAATCTACATATCTAAGTATTCTGCAGATATTTTTATCAACGAAGTGCTTGTTGCACATCCACTAAAAATATTGTTCGCTCGTTCTCTCTCTCTCTTTTAATTTATACTTATGTACTTAACTATGTACCGTATCCAAATCACCTGAATGGTCTGGTCTCCTAGATATCCCTATCCAAGGGTTAAAAAGAAAGATCATTAGATTCATTAGTAAAATCACGGAAGACGGAAGTACCTAGGTATAAGTATGTAGATATTACCTACCAAAAAGTTCATATAACTTTGAGTCAATAACCTTATATAACATTCTCTTAATTAAAATAAAAAAAGTACCTACCTATCATACCAATAACGAACCCCATTTTTAAATAATTACATAGGTATCCATATATACTTACTTAGATTTTGACCTCCTATTGTCAAACAAAACTTTTCGACCCTTAAATCACCTGAATGGTCTGGTCTCCTAGATATCCCTATCCAAGGGTTAAAAAGAAAGATCATTAGATTCATTAGTAAAATCACGGAAGTACCTAGGTATAAGTAGATATTACCTACCAAAAAGTTCATATAACTTTGAGTCAATAACCTTATATAACATTCTCTTAACCAAAATAAAAAAAGTAACTACCTATCATACCAATAACGAACCCCATTTTTAAATAATTACATAGGTATCCATATATAGATTTCGACCTCTTATTGTCAAACAAAACTTTTCGACCCTCGGATAAAACTTGTGTGTGAAAATGAATCCAATATTGTTTGTGGTGGCAATGGTGCTACTCATATACTTTTTGAGCAAAACAATGTTCTCTCGACCCAAACACTTCCCACCAGGTAAGTCAGGCAATATTCAGCCAGGTTGGCTTTTGGATGGGTGACTGATCAGGATCGACTCAAATCTCACTAACAATGTTCTCTCGACCCAAACACTTCCCACCAGGTAAGTTAGGCAATATTCAGCCAGGTTGCCTTTTGGATGGGTGACTGATCAGGCTCGACTCAAATCTCACGAACAATGTTCTCTCGACCCAAACACTTCCCACCAGGTAAGTTAGGCAATATTCAGCCAGGTTGCCTTTTGGATGGGTGACTGATCAGGATCGACTCAAATCTCACGTTGTTCGTTGAATAAGTCGAACACTCGAACAGTACCTAGTCCTCCGGAGTCGACTTTGGAGAGGAGAGAGGTAAGTTTCTTCTTCGTCGTCTTCGTCGATGTCGTCGTCGTCGTCTGAGTCGACTTTGGAGAGGAGAGAGGTAAGTTTCTTCTTCGTCGTCTTCGTCGATGTCGTCGTCGTCGTCTTCTTCTTTCTTCTTCTTCTTCTTCTTCTTCTTCTTCTTCTTCTTCTTCTTCTTCTTCTTCTTCTTCTTCTTCTTCTTCTTCTCAAGAGATTCCATAGAGAGAACTCACCTGATGAGGCCGGAAAAGCCAACAGTACGCGATTATGGCCACCCATCTGTATACAGTGGATACCAATCAGGCGCAACGTTGCTTACCTTCAGTGAACCACTAGGAACTTGGGCATTCAACATGCTATCACATAATCCTCAAATAAATGATGATAAATTCCATGCCTCGGCTGTAATTGAACCTACGCCCTCCTGTTTATCAGGCGAGCGTCTTGATTACTACGCCATCAAGACTTTTCGTTTTTATCCACCTTCTACTCTCTTGCTAGATATAAAGGTGCCTGTGTTACTGCTACACATCTCTTCTCAAGAGATTCCATAGAGAGAACTCACCTGATGAGGCCGGAAAAGCCAACAGTACGCGATTATGGCCACCCATCTGTATACAGGGGATACCAACCACGCGCAACGTTGCTTACCTTCAGTGAACCACTAGGAACTTGGGCATTCAACATGCTATCACATAATCCTCAAATAAAAGATGATAAATTCAATGCCTCGGCTGTGATTGAACCTACGCCCTCCTGTTTATCAGGCGAGCGTCTTGATTACTACGCCATCAAGACTTTTCGTTTTTATCCACCTTCTGCTCTCTTGCTAGATAAAGAGTTACGTGTGAGGTACATTACTTACATAATTCCTCATTTACACTGATTACCTACTGATGAATAAGTAGGTACTACAGAGGTATGTCTGTACTATCACAAATTGAATGTTATTGTGCTTGGAAGATTGAATTGAATTAATTCAATTATCACTCTAATTCTTTAAATTCTGAACATTAGCTACACTGCCACATCCTCTGATGCAGTGGTCTTTAACCTGGGGTAAAATATCGCCAGAAGAGTAGGTACCCCACCTTTTTTCCCCCACAAAGGGGTCAACTAGGAGGATATATATTAATAACTGCCCTTGTCCTAAAGTAATTCGTAATGTTCTCATCAAGGGGAAGGGGTAGAGGGAGGGATTGAACCTCTCTGTAACTTGGCCGGGATTGAACCCACGCCCTCCTGTTTACCAGGCGACCTCTACAGCACCGAGGCAGGAAAATAAAAAAAAAAGAGAAGTCAAAGAGGTAGGTACCTAACCCCCATTATCATCCCATCCGTGGCACAAGCTCCGGCTTTTATGGATGGGTATAGGTACCATTTGTTGAATATTGATTTAATTGAGAGATCTGTACCGAATAATTAATAAATGGAAACTTAATAAATAAAAGTAAAAAAAAGAGAAGTCAAAGAGGTAGGTACCTAACCCCCATTATCATCCCATCCGTGGCACAAGCTCCGGCTTTTATGGATGGGTATACCATTTGTTGAATATTGATTTAATTGAGAGATCTGTACCGAATAACTAATAAATGGAAACTTAATAAATAAAATAATGCATTATTTTCAGGTATCATCTTCACAGAGGGTGACCTATGGCAGCAACAGAAACGTTTCTTTCTCCGTCACCTCCGGGATCACGGGTTTGGCAAACGCTCCGAACCGCTCGAAGTACAACTAGCGGCCGAAATCCAAGACCTCATCACGTTCCTACGGGAAGAAAGGAACCATCCCGCCTACCAGAACGGTCTCGCGTTAATCCCAAGCATATTCGCGTGGGGTAATATCGCCCTGCTTATGTCGGCGCTCACTGGGGAAAAGTTCACAGGCAGGGAGGGGAAAGATACCCTGAGTGATATTCATTGGAATGCGTTGAACTTTCAGTTCTACACAGAACCGCTGGCCGGGACCCTGACCTTTGTGCCGTTTGCCAAATATTTGCCGCCCTTCTTCGGATACATGAAGGACATTACTCGGCTCAATGATAACTTGGCCAATTATGCCAAAGTAAGTTTTGTTTTTTCAATAAGTTTGATAGAGGGAACTGTAAGAATGGAAGTAATAATTATTTGGAACCATCCCGCCTACCAGAACGGTCTCGCGTTAATCCCAAGCATATTCGCGTGGGGTAATATCGCCCTGCTTATGTCGGCGCTCACCGGGGAAAAGTTCACAGGCAGGGAGGGGAAAGATACCCTGAATGATATTCATTGGAATGCGTTGAACTTTCAGTTCTACACAGAACCGCTGGCCGGGACCCTGACCTTTGTGCCATTCGCCAAATATTTGCCGCCCTTCTTCGGATACATGAAGGACATTACTCGGCTCAATGATAACTTGGCCAATTATGCCAAAGTAAGTTTTGTTTTTTTCAATAAGTTTGATAGAGGGAACTGTAAGAATGGAAGTAATAATCAGTATCGTTGCGAAATCGAAGATAGAAGGAGGACGTACAGAGAAATCTAGCCCTTCCTAGAACGAACCTTGTCTGTTTGAGATTACGTTGTCCGGGGTGGGAATTGAACCCGCGACCTAGCTGTTAGAAGGCAGGCGCGCTGCCCTCCAAGCAAACTAGGCTAGCAAAGTAAGTTCTTGTTGCCATTATTTGCAGGGATCATAGAGATTGAAGACTGCGATAAAACAGCAAAATATGGGGTAGGTACCCACCCTAATGTACCTCGTTATCCGTATTTGATGGATTTTCAATCCCATTTCAGAACTCAATTCGTAAGAAAATGGACTCATTCAATGAAGATACAATCAACTCTGCGGTAGATGCTTACATCAAGATGATGAAGGAGGCACAGGCTGATGGCGATAGAGAGACTTACTTTACAGGTGAGCTCAATTTGTTACAGGCGATTAAGGTGGTCGTTATCCGTATTTGATGGATTTTCAATCCCATTTCAGAACTCAATTCGTAAGAAAATGGACTCATTCAATGAAGATACAATCAACTGTGCGGTAGATGCTTACATCAAGATGATGAAGGAGGCACAGACTGATGGCGATAAAGAGACTTACTTTACAGGTGAGCTCACTTTGTTACAGGCGATTAAGGTGAGTGTGTATTTTTTTCTGGGGATTATTTGAGGGGCAGGATTTTAAGACTGCAAAGTTTAATGTGATCAAGCCTTTATGTCTAACCTTTTCTGCTTGGATTTCAACCAGCTTAAAGAGCTGGTTGTCTTCATTTAAGCAACTAGAACTTTTGGAAGTAAATACCTACTGAACTTTTTTCAAGACGTTTGATAAAGGGAACTGTCTTCCCGAGAACGAACTTTAGCTATCTAGGATTCACACCAGATGGCAATCGAACCCGCGACCTAGCTCTTACAAGGCTCTGCTATGTTCATCAGTTCATGACCAAGGAACGGTTCAATCTCCTCATGCAACATCTGGTGGATCAACTTGAGAATAAACTTCCTGACTATGAGTCCCGGTGTAGACGTCTTGTACAGCCCTGTATTGTACAGTTCTCGGCCATGCCTTTTCCACAAGTTTGGCCATGCCTCGGGATGAACTAGCGGGATTCCGGAGCGAAGCGACGGAATTCAGCTAGTGTCCTTATTAAATCAAACTCACTAATGGCGTAATTTAGTGTACACAAATACATGAAATTGCCTAGGGCAATCTCTACCATCGGATAAGACTTTCCAGCCGAGTCTAATGACAGCAATATTGTCAGTATTGATATTAATAGTTTGGCGCGCTTTCTCAATATATCGGCCCTGATCCAGTGAATGATGTGTGTACCTATCATGTTATTCCTATCTATTCATTTCAGGTTTACCTCAAGTTAACGGATAGCAAGGCACTGCTTCGTGCTGAAACAGTTAAATATCTGACTGAAATGTCCCTTTACTCCCACAGTCACAGTCTAAATAAAGTCAAGTATTTGGAAGAAATATTTTTTAAACTGAGATTAATAAAATGTCCTTATTAAATCAACAAACTCCCTAATGGCGTAATTTAGTGTACACAAATACATGAAATTGCCTAGGACAATTTCTACCATCGGATAAGACTTTCCAGCCGAGTCTAATGACAGCAATATTGTCAGTATTGATATTAATAGTTTGGCGCGCTTTCTCAATATATCGGCCCTGATCCAGTGAATGATGTGTGTACCTATCATGTTGTTCCTATCTATTCATTTCAGGTTTACCTCAAGTTAACAGATAGCAAGGCACTGCTTCGTGCTGAAACAGTTAAATATCTAGCAGCTCATGCAGACCCTAGCGAAGTCCGAGAGAGTATTCGACACGTGATTAGTGAGCTGTGGAAAGACGACCAGCCTTGTGTTGTGGACGCGCTTCTTGAATTACCAGAGTCTCTATGGTGTTTAGACATACAGGCGGTGATAGCTACACTGGTACTCATTTCTCAGCAGACTCATAAAACATGGAATGTGACAGCCCAGCGTACCTTGGAAAAATTTCT
Source organism: Diaphorina citri (assembly GCF_000475195.1). Lineage (NCBI taxonomy): Eukaryota > Metazoa > Arthropoda > Insecta > Hemiptera > Psyllidae > Diaphorina > Diaphorina citri. The sequence continues at coordinate 66,291 of NW_007378303.1, read as the reverse complement.
TGGAAGTGAAATTTGTTTGAGTGCTGAGGGCGAGCATCGGTCGAGTCTTCTCCTTGCACTTCTGCCCTATATGTTTCATAATGATTTGTTCTTGCAGACACTCATTTCTCAGCAGACTCATAAAACATGGAATGTGACAGCCCAGCGTACCTTGGAAAAATTTCTTGGAAGTGAAATTTGTTTGAGTGTTGAGGGCGAGCATCGGTCGAGTCTTCTCCTTGCACTTCTGCCCTATATGTTTCATAATGATTTGTTCTTGCAGACGGTACTTAAGTCTAAGTATGCAGACAAGGATCCGTTGTTGAAATCTATGAAGATAAACTATCAGAAAACGGCAAACTCGTCCATTGTGTGGGACGCTATGGTTTCCAAATCTGAACACCTACCTCCCAATGAACATATTGTGCGTGCATTATCCCAGCACTTGTACTTCAGGAAACCCATTTACATCACTATCAGCTGTGTACTGTTGTCCTCTAATATTTCATCTCGCGATGATCCTCAACATTTACTCAAGTTATTCAAATTTGTTTCGCGATTCTTTGAAACTCAGAACACGCATTGGAAAGGTCCTACTGATATGAATCATGAAGTATTCCAGCAGTGTTTGGGTGCTTGTTACAAGGGGAAGCTCTCCCTTCAGCTATTTAATATCCAACCTCAGCTTTTTGACTGAGATTTAAAACAGCTCCTTGACTGACCTAGTGAGGCTGGTTGTCACCTCAGAACCATGTGATGTGCCCAGATAGTTACTATAAGGTAACCTATCCTGTTGACACTGTCACCCTTGTGATTTATCAAAAGATCATTACTTAAAATTCCTATGTATTTAGCTATTGTACAAATAATGGGACATAATCGTTGCCCCCCCCCCCCCCCCCCCCTTCGGCCCTTGACAAAATCCTGGATACGTCCCTGCTGTCTATCATACAATGTTTACTCAGATAAATACATAATAATTAATAAGAGACTCTTGAGTGGAAGGTAACCACTTAGGCGAGGTTAACGCCGGAGGCGTTCTCTACCACCTAACCCTTAGAGCTCCATTATTTTGTGGTCAAAATCTCAAATAAATAAGGATAAAATTCCATGCCTCGGCTGGGATCGAACCCACGCCCTCCTGTTTACCAGGCGAGCGTCTTGACCACTACGCCACCGAGGCAGGTTAAATTCATTCACGAGTGTTTATTATTCATATTTTATTGGGTAGGTACCTATTACCTAATTATCATTTCATATTTTAATTTATGAATTTTATTGTTATTTCTTAATAGTTCTCACAACTGATTCGAATTCATCTTTGATTTCTCTTTCTCATGAACTCACCATTGTACCGTGCCGTTGTACTTGGAGTAAAGTGGGTAGGTAAATGAATTTTTATTTGCATTTTGATCTTTTTCGGTTTCAAGTTGATCAGTCAATGTTAATATTGAGATATCAACCAGATGGGAATGTAAGAACTGTCTGGCTGGGGGACGTTAAACAGGGAGTATACCAGCCTGAATTTCCCTTGCTAAAGAAATAGCAAAGGTTGAGAGGTAAGGGCATCCACTCTTAAAATTTGTAGCCAAAAACCAAATGTCAGCCCAACGCGATCACCCTAGTTAGGGCTGATTGAGAGGCTGACGAAAAACGCCGACCCCGTCTGTACACGGGAAAAGGTGAAGAAAAAGAAGAATAAGTCGTTACTCGGTCTGAGTGGGTTATCCCACTTTTCTTATCAGAAAATAACTGTAGCAATAGAAAGTAAAAAATTTAACGATTTGTACCTACTTGGAAAAAATACCTACATATCTATGTATAAGGTTATAAGGTGTGAGAAACGGCATCGGCAGTGATGTTGTGTGTCCAAACATAGACCTCTGGCCGTCGATTGACGAGGACCAGCCTGAATTTCCCTTGCTAAAGAAATAGCAAAGGTTGAGAGGTAAGGGCATCCACTCTTAAAATTTGTAGCCAAAAACCAAATGCCAGCCCAACGCGATCACCCTAGTTAGGGCTGATTGAGAGGCTGACGAAAAACGCCGACCCCGTCTGTATACACGGGAAAAGGTGAAGAAAAAGAAGAATAAGTCGTTATCCGGGGATTACCCGGTCTTAGTGGGTTATCCCACTTTTCTTATCAGGAAATAACTGTAGCAATAGAAAGTAAAAAATTTAACGATTTGTACCTACTTGGAAAAAATACCTACCTATCTATGTATAAGGTGTGAGAAACGGCATCGGCAGTGATGTTGAGGTGTGTCCAAACATGGACCTCTGGCCGTCGATTGACGAGGTGAATCGTGAATCTATGTTGTCGAGGCAGTGTAGACGGTTCAGTCGACATCGATCGACGGCCGTCGACTATGTGTGGACCCTGAACACAGCTTAATGAAGTTTGGCGAGCCACCAAAGTTAGCTTTTATTCTTAAACTGAACGAGGAAAAAACTCTCAATCTCAAAGATTATATTGGACAAAACTCTCAAAACCTCAAGGATTATTTTGTTTACATGTTTTTTCTTTTTTTTTACGTCCTAGCATTCTTATCAAGAAAGTAAATAGTTACTTACATACATAGGTAATTATGTAACTAACTGCTCCTACCTATGTATAAGGTCTAGGTACTTAGGAACCCTATCCCTACAATCAACATTTGGGTTCCCCTTGACCTAATGTGAACCATACAGTGTTTAGTTTGTCTTACGGGAGGTCTATTTTCCTTTCGGGGAACTTTCGGAAACGGAACTCATTCCGATGGGGCGCCATTTTGGATTTCCTATGGTTTAGTATCTACCTACCGGCGCCATTTTAGTTTCCAAAAGGGAACCGGTTCCTTACGGATTGCTTTCCCTAAAAGAGGTTAAGACGACGATATGAGCTACCTACCTAGCACCCTGTATTTAATTATTTGTGTACCTTACACCTATATGTACCTACATACCGTCCTTACCTACATATATGTATAGACGTACTTGAGGTCTATTTTCCTTTCGGGGAACTTTCGGAAACGGAACTCATTCCGATGGGGCGCCATTTTGGATTTCCTATGGTTTAGTACCTACCGGCGCCATTTTAGTTTCCAAAAGGGAATCGGTTCCTTACGGATTGCGCTCCCGAAAAGAGATTAAGACGACGATATAAGCTACCTACCTAGCACCCTGTATTTAATTATTTGTGTACCTTACACCTACATGTACCTACATACCGTCCTTATATACCTATATGTAGACGTACTTAGGTAGGTACCTACCTACTTATTTTGTTTGAATTTCTTTTTCTTGATAACGAAAACCCTCTATCAATCATTCTAAATCCTCTTCTAAAACACCTACATTATAACAATAAAAAATTGTAACATTTATCATTCAATAAAATACTTTTTAACCTGCCTATCTAAATATTTTTTTGTTAGTCAGAATTTCAAAAGTGTTGAAATGATCAAATCTTGAAAATACAAAAACAGAAATGGTACATTACTGCATTTTCAGAAGCACACTGAAAAAGGCGAAAAATGGAATCGGGGCTATTAGGGGACGTTATTAAACAAAGAGAAGACTATCAGTGGAACTATAGGTAACCCTAACCAGGGAGGAGAACAGGTAATTACCTCTCTTTTTTTTTTTTTTACTGCCTAGTAGTAGGTAATTTTTCTAACATACGTAGTACGTACCTACTTACTGTCCGTGTCCGTGAAATAGTCGTACTGTAAAGTAGCTAATTATATTTCACCTACTTATATTAAGGAGCGCGGTAGCGCTCCGCCCCGCCAAGTCAAGAAAGTTTGACCGCGTTCTAGCTATTTCCACAAGATGGGAAACTATAAAGTGTACCTAGTGAGGCTGTATTTTGCTCCAAGATTTATCTACCTTGCTCCAAGATACCTGCCTCGGTGGTGTAGTGTCAAGGCGCTCGTCTGGTAAACAGGAGGGCGTGGGTTCAATCCCAGCCGAGGTATGGAGTTTTATCCTCAAGACTGTCTTCCCGAGAACGAACTTTAGCTGTCTAGGATTCACACCAGATGGCAATCGAACCCGCGACCTAGCTCTTACAAGGCTCTGCTGCCGTCGAAGCTAACTGGGCGGGCTATATCTAGAATTCGCCCCGGATGGTAGTCGAACTTAGCTTAGCGTCGCAGGACTTAGCTCTTACAAGGCAGACGCCCTACGTTCCAAGCTAACTAGACTTTCAAAATACTCAATCATCCTGCTTTCTAACCGTTTTCCTTTATACTTTCTATCCACTAAACAGAAGAGCAACTCAAATTGGTGATCCAGGATTTCATGTTTACGGCAGGACTTAGCTCTTACAAGGCAGACGCCCTACGTTCCAAGCTAACTAGACTTTCAAAATACTCAATCATCCTGCTTTCTAACCGTTCTCCTTTATGCTTTCTATCCGCTAAACAGAAGAGCAACTCAAATTGGTGATCCAGGATTTCACGTTTCCTGCCAGTAACACAATCTCAGGACAGCTAGGGTTCCTGTGGCAACAGTTCCTTCTACATCCGGAAGTTCAGACCAAGATCCAGGAAGAGTTGGATCGAGTGGTGGGCAGATCCGAATTGCCCAATTTAAACCATAGGGCTGAGTAAGTAGACTTTCAACATTCAAGTTCCTTTAAAAAATAAAAAAAAAAAACCCTGTCCAGGGGCAAAGACCTAAGATGTTAGTCCCCTCTTAAAATAAATGAAAAAAACCTTAAGTTCCTTTATATTAGGGATGTTGATGTGCACATTGCATAATCTAAGAATTATTTCCAGGCGACCATAGAAATACACTTTTTTTTACAAACCCACTACATAAGGGTAGGTGATGTCGTTAATGATAGCTAAACTGCCCTCACGTCACATGACATGGTGGTAGTGTGTTTCTACCTTTACTAAATGTGTTTTTTCTTTCTTTCTAGGCTTCACTACACAGAGGCTACAATCCGAGAGATAATGAGATACAAAACCCTAGTACCCCTCTCTGTACCACACAAAGCTACTGAAGATGCAAACTTCATGGGCTACCACGTTGAAAAAGTAAGCAGAAAATGCTCAATGAGGTCTGATCGTCCCGAAATCGAAGAGAAGGAAGACAGGACAGGAGAAAGCCACCTGTTCCGAGAACGAACATTTAGATCTTTTAGTATAAAGGTCGTCCCGGGTGGGAATCGAACCCGCGACCCCTAATCTAAGAATTATTTCCAGGCGACCATAGAAATACACTTTTTTTACAAACCCACTACATTCATAAGGGTAGGTGACTAGGTGATGTCGTTAAATGATAGCTAAACTGCCCTCACGTCACGTGACATGGTAGTAGTGTGTTTCTACCTTTACTAAATATGTTTTTTCTTTCTTTTTTTCCAGGCTTCACTACACAGAGGCTACTATCCGAGAGATAATGAGATACAAAACCCTAGTACCCCTCTCTGTACCACACAAAGCTACTGAAGATGCAAACTTCATGGGCTACCACGTTGAAAAAGTAAGCAGAAAATGCTCAATGAGGTCTGATCGTCCCGAAATCGAAGAGAAGGAAGACAGGACAGGAGAAAGCCATCTGTTCCGAGAACGAACATTTAGATCTTTTAGGATAAAGGTCGTCCCGGGTGGGAATCGAACCCGCGACCCAGTGCTTACAAGGCAGACGTGCTACCCTCCAAGCTAACTAGGATGGCAAATGCACTTGAGTTTAATGCCCGGCACTCACTCTTATACTGCCTTCACATGTGTGGCGGGAAAAAGATTGAGACCCATAGTTTGTGACAGACCTGGGTCTCAATCTTTTTCCGCCACACACGTTTAAGACACTAGGATGGCAAATGCACTTGAGTTTAATGCCCGGCACTCACTCTTATACTGCCTTCACATGTGTGGCGGGAAAAAGATTGAGACCCAAAGTTTGTGACAGACCTGGGTCTCAATCTTTTTCCGCCACACACGTTGGAGACGGTCTGAACGTGTGTGGCGCCATAATAGTTCAAATCCCTCCTCCCCATCTTTCTCACCCACAGGGAACTATCATGGTACCCAGCCTCTACTGTTTACACAATGACCCGGACATTTGGGGAGATCCAGAAAATTTCCGCCCTGAAAGATTCCTAGACTCCAACGGGCAATTGAAGAAGAAAGATCGAACCTTGCCTTTTGGATTTGGTAAGTATCTAAAGGTACTTCAGGTTGTACTAGAGCTGGGATCTTTCTTTATAGATTCATGGTTTTATTCAACCTTTATCTCTTGACAGTGCTTGCAGGTCTTTTTACCATCACTTATTCTCTTACACGTGGCCTTGTCACTTCAAGTGTAAATAATTAAAATGAAACTTATTATCTTGCAGGAAAACGTCTCTGTCCAGGTGAAACATTTGCCCGACAAAATATGTTCATGTATGTTGCTGGACTACTGCAGAACTTCACTTTCTCTCTACCCGAGGGTGCCAAGCTCCCTGATGATTCCAAATATATTCCAGGACTCAATGTACATCCACAACATTTCTGGATGAAAGTTACACCCAGATCTTAGAGGCTTTGAAGAAGGTCTGGGATCTCACAATGAACATATGTTACCGAACGATTATTGAAGGAATTTTGGCTTACTTTAACAGCTATTTAATATCCAACCTCAGCTTTTTGACTGAGATTTAAAACAGCTCCTTGACTGACCTAGTGAGGCTGGTTGTCACCTCAGAAGCATGTGATGTGCCCAGATAGTTACTATATGGTAACCTATCCTATTGACACTGTCACCCTTGTGATTTATCAAAAGATCATTACTTAAAATTCCTATGTATTTAACTATTGTACCTAGCTGTAACAAATAATGATGTACTGGGACTACATGTCCCATTTTGACAGTCTAAAATATCTACTCAATAGACCACTAATTATAAGAAGATATAACTATGTGCAATAAATACCTATACAAAACATATTTGGATCATCACAAATACAACATGTCTTTATTTTTTTATGTATTCAATAGAAAAACAGATTGGGCTAAGAACCAGATTTCCAAGTTGAGTAGGTTACCTCCAGATCCCAAAAAGTCATCCACACTAACCAACCAATCAAGTTGGTTAGAGATAGTGTAAATTTAGTACTCAAAATAGAGGATCTTCTGTTTGGTTGAGAGCCAAACAATGTACCTCAATGTTTGAAATGTCAAAGAAAAGAGGGGCAAGGATTATTTTAAGCTTAATGGGGCAACTGTTTGACTCTGAAGTTGTTCAAACATTCAAGGTTTAGGCTTATCACAGAAGCAGTGGTTACCAAGACTCAAGAGAATGATTTCTTGCTATCTCGGTTTAAATCTCTTGTGAGGAGTGCCTGTAGTTTTTATACAAAACTTTACCAAATGCTACATTTGTACAGAATAACGGAGGTGATGAAGGGGCAAGGATTATTTTAAGCTTAATGGGGCAACTGTTTGACTCTGAAGTTGTTCAAACATTCAAGGTTTAGGCTTATCACAGAAGCAATGGTTACCAAGACTCAAGAGATGATTCCTTGCTATCTCGGTTTAAATCTCTTGTGAGGAGTGCCTGTAGTTTTTATACAAAACTTTAATGCTACATTTGTACAGAATAACGGAGGTGATGACTTCTTATGCTCTGCCTTGGTACTCCTTCAGATGGTACAGAACCCATGCAGGGATGGACAGTGCCATGACACTCATGACAGCACCATGGACTATTATCTCGGTGGTAGAGGTCTTACGTAGGGGAGGTCCACTGACGACGTGACGGTAGTTTCTGTGAGGGACGATCACGTTCTCCATGAGGGGTAACAGACGAGAGGCTCTTCCCAGAGACATGATGGGGTTTTCACGAAACAATAGTTAAATTAGAAGTTTTAAGAGTAAAATTAGAAGGAAAAATCCAAAATCACTTCACTACTTCACTTTTTCAAGTGACCTTTTTTTTCGATTTATTTTATTATTTTTTGGTAGAGGTCTTACGTAGGGGAGGTCCACTGACGACGTGACGGTAGTTTCTGTGAGGGACGATCACGTTCTCCATGAGGGGTAACAGGCGAGAGGCTCTTCCCAGAGACATGATGGAGTTTTCACAAAACAATGGTAAAATTAGAAGGAAAAATCCAAAATCACTTCACTTTTTCAAGTGACCTTTTTTTCGATTTATTTTTGTTTTTCCGAAATCAGCTGATTGTAGTTTAAACTTGCCTGTGCTCTAGCGGAAAATTCAGTTAACTAAAAATTCATGCAACGGGCCCCACAAAAATACGCCTATGATTTGAGCGCTACTAGCGGAAGCGGAAAATCGCGCAGTAATAAATGTAAACAAAAACCAAAAACACGTGCTTTCCGGTGGCAATCAGGCAATCTGACTTGTGCCGATTTCAAACAAAAGTTCTTGTAAATTCAGGATATTCTTCCTTAATTTAGAAGGAATTGTCGCCTAATAAGCAAAGAATATGATACGGTGTTAAATATTGACCTCCCAATCACCGGTGTTCTACCTTTCTCAAGCGATTGTCCCGGACGTAAGTAGACTATGTATAACTCTATGTGGCCAGGATCCTTGTAAAATGGTAATCGCCCGTGGTTCAGAGTGAGTTTGAGTTGTAGAACTCCCTCAGCAGACATAAAATCTATTGAGGGAATTTCCTCTATGTGCTGAATATTTGGGCCAAATTTCATCAAGTTTGGACAAATTGTTCCAAAGTTATCACAGAACAAAACAGGCATACAATCTAAATGGAAACTTACCTATCAAGTTGAAAACGAGAACTCACTTTTGTTCCATCATAAATTTATTACCTTTGTTGATATTTTCAGATATACCTACAGTGAAAAATGACTGCTGCAACATCCCTGAAAGAACAGTTGAGGAAACTCAGAGCACCTCAGACCAATCTACTTCGAGATGTCAAGAAGAGAGTGTCATTTATGTTTGATGCAGACAAAGCTGCCACAATCACTCGAGCAACTTTCTATGAAATAGGTTAGTAGATGCAATTTTTATTCATTACATCTAGTGGTGTGTAATTTCAAAGTTAAACCCTTTAAATTTTAGAAGTATCAGTCTTTTAACACACTATCAGTGTTTTAACACACTCTAGCATGCAATGCTAGAGTGTGACTCCAATTTTTCAATTAAATTTTGCCAGAGACCACTACCCTAGTGTATGGCGGATGAAGATGAGATTTTTTATTAGTAGGTATATTGCCATATTCTTTTTCAATTTATTTACTGGTGTTCTAGGAGGTAGGTAGGATTTTTTTATTTTATTGTTCAGATCAATTCAATCTTGAGCTCAATAAACTTTGAGCTGAACCCTCCTCGTCTAAAACTTTAGCAGAATAGCTCAAATTGTTTTTCCGAAATCAGCTGATTGAAGTTTAAACTTGCCTGTGCTCTAGCGGAAAATTTAGTTAACTAAAAATTCATGCAACGGGCCCCACAAAATATGCCTACGATTTGAGCGCTACTAGCGGAAAATTGCGCAGTAATAAATGTAAACAAAAACACGTGCTCTTGCTCTCCTGTGCTTTATTTGACTTGTGCCGATTTCAAACAAAAGTTCTTGTAAATTCAGGATATTCTTCCTTATTCCTTAATTTAGAAGGAATTGTAGCCTAATAAGCAAAGAATATGATACGGTGTTAAATATTGACCTCCCAATCACCAGTGTTCTACCTTTCTCAAGCGATTGTCCCGGACGTAAGTAGACTATGTATAACTCTATGTGACCAGGATCCTTGTAAAATGGTAATCGCCTGTGGTTCAGAGTAAGTTTGAGTTGTAGAACTCTCTCAGCAGACATAAAATCTATTGAGGGAATTTCCTTCATGTGCTGAATATTTGGGCCAAATTTCATCAAGTTTGGACAAATTGTTCAAAGTTATCATAGAACAAAACAGGCATACAATCTAAATGGAAACTTACCTATCAAGTTGAAAATGAGAACTCACTTTTGTTCCATGTTCCATCATATTACCTTTGTTGATATTTTCAGATATACCTACAGTGAAAAATGACTGCTGCAACATCTCTGAAAGAACAGTTGAGGAAACTCAGAGCACCTCAGACCAATCTTCTTCGAGATGTCAAGAAGAGAGTGTCATTTATGTTTGATGCAGACAAAGCTGCCACAATCACTCGAGCAACTTTCTATGAAATAGGTTAGTAGATGCAATTTATATTCATTACATCTAGTGGTGTGTAATTTCAAAGATAAACCCTTTAAATTTTAGAAGTATCATTCTTTTAATACACTATCAGTGTTTTAACACACTTTAGCATGCAATGCTAGAGTGTGACTCCAATTTTTCAATCAAATTTTGCCAGAGACCACTACCCTAGCATATGGCGGATGAAGATGAGATTTTTTATTAGTATATTGCCATATTCTTTTTCGATTTATTTACTGGTGTTGTAATAATAGTACTTTAAAACTTTTGATTTCTTATTTTTCAAGCATTTTTGATTTCCATTATGGTATTTTCAATTTTGTATATGTACAATTTGTGTGAATAAAATTTATGTCGTGAGAGAAAATTTTTTGTGTTCCTTGCAGTAATTATGTTAGCTTGTTGAATTGTAATAATAGTACTTTTAAAACTTTTGATTTTTTATTTTTTCAGGGAAAAGTGGCCTGAATGAGCTGATTGCATTAGACAGCAGTTTTGAAAAGTTTGCAGACTCCTTATTCAATGAATCAACTCTCTACTTCCAAAGAACTGTAGAAAGCAAAGAGGTCAATGTAGACATTGACATTCAGATCAAGGAGCTTCTTTATCATTTGATTCCTTACTTCTCTATCAGACCAGCTCATTGTGTTTTGGAATGGCTCATTGTCAGGTAGTTACCAATAAATTCATAGCTCAGTCTTGGTTGTCATTGTTGTTGAATCACCATACTCATCCAGTAATTGTGATTCTTAGAAAGCAAAGAGGTCAATGTAGACATTGACATTCAGATCAAGGAGCTTCTTTATCATTTGATTCCTTACTTCTCTATCAGACCAGCACATTGTGTTTTGGAATGGCTCATTGTCAGGTAGTTACCAATTAATTCATAGCTCAGTCTTGGTTGTCATTGTTGTTGAATCACCATACTCATCCAGTAATTGTGATTCCAACTTATTAAGTGGATGAAACTTCTTGAACAGAGGGTTTGTGTTCAAGTCTTATCCAGTGGATCTCAAGCCTCAGTTGAAAGTTGGACCTTGGCTCAAAATATGTATTGCTACAACCTATCTCATTTATTTTATATTTAAGTAAAAAATAAACAAGATAATTTTTAATTTCCAGGTACAATATTCACATGTTCAACACAGACGACCTCATGTTCTTCCTACTCCCATACTATCACACCAAACTGTTTGCCCGTGCTCTCCAAGTGGTTGATATTCGGAGTCATGCTAGCCGATGGAGTTGGCTGTATAAGGTGCGCAAGGAGTGTATTCCACTGGATAGAACTACTCTGTTCATGAGATGCTCAAATGATGCATTTCTGTTGAAGTTGATTTGTCACAAAACTGAGGAAGCTGTGCAGGTAAGAAACATAGACAAATAGGAAAGTTGGCTCTTCCGAGACAACCAGTGTGTTGTAACATATGTGGGAGAGATACTAAGTGGTAAGGTGTATCATCATGTACTGGATAGTCTAGTTATTACCAATTAATTCATAGCTCAGTCTTGGTTGTCATTGTTGTTGAATCACCATACTCATCCAGTAATTGTGATTCTAACTTCTTGAACAGAGGGTTTGTGTTCAAGTCTTATCCAGTGGATCTCAAGCCTCAGTTGAAAGTTGGACCTTGGCTCAAAATATGTATTGCTACAACCTATCTCATTTATTTTATATTTAAGTAAAAAATAAACAAGATAATTTTTAATTTCCAGGTACAATATTCACATGTTCAACACAGACGACCTCATGTTCTTCCTACTCCCATACTATCACACCAAACTGTTTGCCCGTGCTCTCCAAGTGGTTGATATTCGGAGTCATGCTAGCCGATGGAGTTGGCTGTATAAGGTGCGCAAGGAGTGTATTCCACTGGATAGAACTACTCTGTTCATGAGATGCTCAAATGATGCATTTCTGTTGAAATTGATTTGTCACAAAACTGAGGAAGCTGTGCAGGTAAGAAACTAGACAAATAGGAGAGTTGTTTTTTTTTTTATGTGAGACTGACTGCTCAAGGTCAATTTTGGTTTTCATGCCCTGTCTTTTCACAGAGATTTCAGCCAGCTCCTCAATTATTCTCATAATGTGAGTACTCCAAAAGTGCCAGCAGGTGTTAGATGGTCACCCCCTAGATACCACTCTATTTGTCAAGGGCCTAGGTTTACCTTGCCCTTGGGATCAATTTAATTTCAACATGCTTTTGCTATTCAACATGCTTTATTGCTGTCTAAAATAGCAATTTTTTACTTTCTAATGGATTAATTAATGCTCCAGATGTTTCATGTTTCATATCTACGTACTCTCATCCTCTTCAGTCTCATCCTAGCAGTGTGTTGTTTACAGATGTTGGACATTGACCATTAGGCCATTTTCTTATGCACATCCCATTCTACATTGGAACTGCTGGCTTCCAAGGTTGGACAGGAATTCAGGTGTGCTTGGTTCATGGGAAAGTTAAGGGAACATAAAGGACAGTTAGAAGAGTTTTTTTTTATTATTATTGTAGTATAAGTACTTAAATGAGGTATATTCTTTTCTATTTTACTTCTCTGCAGATGTCCACTTCCCCGGCTAAACTATCCACTCTCATCAACTTCTACACCTTGTGTCTGGTGGGTGTGATTCAGAATGCTTCTCCTCTTGAGGATCTGCACATCTCTCACATGGTCCCGTCCCTGATTCGTGCTCTAGAGTCCGGGGTTCGAACCTTTGTCCTGTCAGCTTTTGTGGTTCTCAATTTCATGATGGCTAAAACCAAACTCAAGCCTAAAGTCGTCAAGAGCTTCGTGAAGAAAGCTTTGAAGGTGAGCATAAGTATTGCTTTATTTAGACTGTTAAGTCTTAGCTTAGGACAAGTTGTTCCATTATACTAACAGTTTAATAGAGCATCTCTTCATTGATATAATTTTCTTTACAGTGAGTGCACTTTAACCCCCTGTGGTGACTGTGGGTGCTTGAAAAATGAACCGTTTTTGTGCCATATGGGGATAAAGTATGCAAAAAATTGCAATCCATCTGGAAAACTAGTCTTTCAAATTCGCTGAATATTTGCAGAGTAATTTCTTTTAAGGCTGTAGATCAAAAGGGCCAGTGTGTTGTTGAAGAGTAAGTTACATACATATTTTAGGATCTGAGTCAATAACTGAGTAGTCCACTGAAAAGAGTGGAAGAAGTACCTAGTATTTTTTGCTTTTAACTCACTCACTGTCAACACATCCACGCCGACCTTATTTAAATAGGACAAGGCTAGGAAGAAGAAGAAGAAGAAGACTGTTAACACATCTGAAGACTGTTAACACTGATAGGTACATCTCTAATTTCTCCCTCCATTTTCTCCCCAGGTTAAAATGAACGTCCACGAAGAGCAAACCCTCCTGTTTCTGTCCATCTATCAGAAATACCCCGGCCTCATTCTACCTCCTGTATCACTCAAAACTCTTGCTAAGAAAGAATGGTTCATCAAGAGTCTGATGAAAATCTCTCAGAATCCAGCCGGATATGATGTGTTGCCATTGTGCTATCAAGTGATCAAACAGTGTATCATGTATGTGAAGCAACACCAGAAACCTGGGATGAGTGACGAGGAGGGGGAAATGCTGAAGAAAATCAAGCTGCTTGGTAAGGGAAAGTTTGTTTACTTAGTATGTTCGACATGGTCTATATCTAGGGCTGAAAAGTTGAGACTTTTAAAACACAAACAATTGACCTCCGGTCGAGGAAAACTTCAGGTCAGCAGCTAACCTGCAGGTCGTTGTTATACTCCATTTTTCATAATACTAGTCCTAAAAGCACTAACTCTAAACCTGGGGGTGATGGGTTCTCTAATGCCGGCCAAAGTGGAAACTTTCTCACCAAACTTTTTCGTTTCCAGATAGGTAAATAGGTACTTGAGGATGTAGAAGAATGTGTTTTGATGTAGTGCGAAAGCCGTTCCATGTCCGTGGTCCAAGTAGACTGCAGAAGTGAAGGGACTTTTCAGTCTCATTCTGGCAAGATAAACAAGGAGCAAGCGGATGTAAGTTCTGCACAAAGTAAGTACTGGGCAGGAATGTTAGTTCAATGCTATGATATTCTTGACAAGATCAATGCGCTTATTGATTCGACTGTATTTGTCAACGTGATTAGGAAGTTGTTGAAACACAAGACGTTATCTCTGAGGAAGAGATGTTTGGATATGTTGAACTGGAGACTTCAACAGAAGCATATCTTTCAACAGGAGGACTTGCTTAAACTAGTGAAACCACTTGTTAGTCTTGCAGTGAATAGTGAACAGGTGACAAGTATTGAAGCACAACTCAATCAACAGACAGCACTCATCTCTCTGAAACTATTTGTGAGAACGATTGGTGAAGAACATACAGATATCTTCATTGATATTGTGAACCAGTTGATGGAAGTCTTTGAGAAACAGCATGAGCCTCCAGTCACTGCTTCTCTCATCCTATGTATCGCAGAGATGTGTTCTGTACTCAAAGCGCACACACTCACTATTCTACCCACCTTCATGCCCAAGCTCATATCATGTCTAAGTTGTCACCAGTCTTGTGACGTCATTACGCTAGGTGTGGTCAGTTCTCTGCTGAAAGTAGTGGAACACTTGTCCATGTTCATGAGTCCCTACCTCATGGATATACTAGCTGAGGTGTGTGTTCTAGATACAGCATCCTGGAGTGATACAAGCAAGGGCGTTGCTATCCGTACCAAGCTCGGTTATCTCAAGTCTAAGCTGGCCAATGATATACCAGGTCGTGTGCTCATGTCCAGTGTTGCCGCGTGTTACGCCCGACTCATTGCTTCTAAGAATTACCAAGCCACGACAACACTGCTTCATATATTAGGAGATAGTTTCTCATCCTCTGGGTTCTTGTATAACAATGAAGTGACAGATTTCTTCATCAATGCGTTGGATTTCCGAGTGGTTCACTCTGATGTAGGAGAAGACAACATCAGTATTGTAGAAGCAAGTGTTATCTCTGCCTTTGTCAAACTCGTTCTCAAACTATCCGAGTCCAACTTCAAGCCGTTGTTCAACAAGTTGTATGACTGGGCATTCCGTGCTAGCAATGAGATGTACAAGGATCGTGTTATTACATTCTTCATACTCACCAGTCATGTTGCTGAAGCACTCAAGAGTTTGTTTGTACTGTTTGCCGGCGTTATTGTCAAGGATTGCTCTGTTATTCTTGATAAAACTCAAGTTGCTAAACATGCTGAATTATATCTGCCTGAGAAAGAGAAGAATGCAATCCTACTGGATGCTGTATTGGCCACACTACTCAACTATCCGAGTCCAACTTCAAGCCGTTGTTCAACAAGTTGTATGACTGGGCATTCCGTGCTAGCAATGAGATGTACAAGGATCGTGTCATTACATTCTTCATACTCACCAGTCATGTTGCTGAAGCACTCAAGAGTTTGTTTGTTCTGTTTGCCGGTGTTATTGTCAAAAACTATCCGAGTCCAACTTCAAGCCGTTGTTCAACAAGTTGTATGACTGGGCATTCCGTGCTAGCAATGAGATGTACAAGGATCGTGTTATTACATTCTTCATACTCACCAGTCATGTTGCTGAAGCACTCAAGAGTTTGTTTGTACTGTTTGCCGGCGTTATTGTCAAGGATTGCTCTGTTATTCTTGATAAAACTCAAGTTGCTAAACATGCTGAATTATATCTGCCTGAGAAAGAGAAGAATGCAATCCTGCTGGATGCTGTCCTGGCCACACTACTGAGTATATTCACACATGATGTTCATCAGTTCATGACCAAGGAACGGTTCAATCTCCTCATGCAACATCTGGTGGATCAACTTGAGAATAAACTTCCTGACTATGAGGCTCGGTGTAGACGTCTTGTACAGCCCTGCATTGTACAGTTTGCAGCCAGCAGCAGTGACGATCTGCAATGGAAGAATCTCAACTATGAGATCTTACTCAAGACGAGGGATAATGATAGTTACGTACGTCTTATGTCACTAGAGTGTGTGCTGCTATTGGCTACCAAGCTAGGTGACAATTTCCTGCCTCTGTTACCGGAGACAGTACCATTCCTGGCGGAACTTCTGGAGGATGAGAATGAACATGTGGAGAAAGCGTGCCATAAGGTGGTACAAGAAATGGAACAGTTGCTAGGAGAACCTATATCCAAATATTTCTAGATATGTTTGCTATCTCTAGGTATGCATTACCCACTAGTACGTGCACGAGACCAAAAATTCAATATTATAATACATAATGTAGAAGGGAATTTATTTTTTGGAAATTAATCTACCTTGTACACAGAAAATCCCAGATCCTGAACAATTTTCTCTCGTCTGTTTCTCAGTCTAAAAATTAAAACCACCTTACCGAAATGGCTCACTCAACAAAATGTACACTAGTGTGCCTGTACTGTACTCATTACACAAATTTTGTGTAGAACCTTAATAAGGCCGGGATTTGACGAAATAATGTTTTAGTCTAAAGGTGTGTCCACACCTTAACAGTCCAATGTTTCTTCCCTATTGACAAGAGTGTCAAATTCCAACATCTGTTAAGTTCTAAATTTCAAAATTTATTTTAATACAGTAGATCAAAAGGGCCAGTGTGTTGTTGAAGAGTAAGTTACATACATATTTTAGGATCTGAGTCAATAACTGAGTAGTCCACTGAAAATTGTGGAAGTGGTTATTTTTAAACTCACTCACTATTAACACATCTCTTATTTCTCCCTCCATTTTCTCCCCAGGTTAAAATGAACGTCCACGAAGAGCAAACCCTCCTGCTTCTGTCCATCTATCAGAAATATCCCGGCCTCATTCTACCTCCAGTGTCACTCAAAACTCTTGCTAAGAAAGAATGGTTCATCAAGAGTCTGATGGCTGGGACTACATGTCCCATTTTGACAGTCTAAAATATCTACTCAATAGACCACTAATTATAAGAAGATATAACTATGTGCAATAAATATACAAAACATATTTGGAGCATCACAAATACATGTCTTTATTTTTTTATGTATTCAATAGAAAAACAGATTGGGCTAAGAACCAGATTTCCAAGTTGAGTAGGTTACCTCCAGATCCCAAAAAGTCATCCACACTAACCAACCAATCAAGTTGGTGAGAGATAGTGTAAATTTAGTACTCAAAATAGAGGATCTTCTGCTTGGTTGAGAGCCAAACAATGTAATGTATGTGAAGCAACACCAGAAACCTGGGATGAGTGACGAGGAGGGGGAAATGCTGAAGAAAATCAAGCTGCTTGGTAAGGGAAAGTCTGTTTACTTAGCCTGTTCGACATGGTCTATATCTAGGGCTGAAAAGTTAAGACTTTTAAAAAACAATTGACCTCCGGTCGAGGAAAACTTCAGGTCAGCAGCTAACCTGCAGGTCATTGTTATACTCCATTTTTCATAATACTAGTCCTAAAAGCACTAACTCTAAACCTGGGGGTGATGGGTTCTCTAATCCCGGCCAAAGTGGAAACTTTCTCACCAAACTTTTTCGTTTCCAGATAGGTAAATAGGTACTTGAGGATGTAGAAAAATGTGTTTTGATGTAGTGCGAAAGCGGTTCCGTGTCCGTGGTCCAAGTAGACTGCAGGAGTGAAGGGACTTTTCAGTCTCATTTTGGCGGTATAAACAAGGTATATTCTATTCTACATTTTTCCTATCTTTCTTTGTTTTCTCTTTCTATTTTTTTGTCTTCTTTTTAGAAAGCTTACATGATTCCGTGTCTCTTCTTTCAGGAATGCACGTTCTTCTCAACATCAAGTTCGATCAGGAAGAAGTCATCAACATTCTGGAGATGATCAAGGATTCTGCGTCTGTCCAACCAAAGGCTGATGATGACGAAAAGTCAGATGTAGAGTCAAAATCAGACCACGAGACAAAGGTTGACGAGATTGATGTCGAGGGTCTCGTCAAGTATTGTTCGAGATTGGTACAGACATTGGAGTCCCAGTATCCGAATGCGTGGGATGGATTCATTTATAAATATACGACGGAGCGGGATTCGAACCTGAGCGAAATACAGAGGCGTGTGCTCACCCTCAATATTGATCAGAGCTCACATGCCGAGGTAAGTTAGAAAATAAGAATAGAATAAAATATGAATTTAATAAAGAGGTGCTCTATTAAACTGTTGGTATACTGGAACAACTTGTTCTAAGCTGACAGTCTAAATAAAGCACTACATACTACCCTGCTTATACTGCCAATATGAATTTAATAAAGAGGTGCTCTATTAAACTGTTGGTATAATGGAACAACTTGTTCTAAGCTGACAGTCTAAATAAAGCACTACATACTGCCCTGCTTATACTGCTAGAATTAGACTGAAATGTCCCTTTACTCCCACAGTCACAGTCTAAATAAAGTCAAGTATTTGGAAGAAATATTTTTTAAACTGAGATTGAATGAACATGTGGAGAAAGCGTGCCATAAGGTGGTACAAGAAATGGAACAGTTGCTAGGAGAACCTATATCCAAATATTTCTAGATAATTATGTTTTCTATCTCTAGGTATGCATTACCCACTAGTACGTGCACGAAACCAAAAATTCAATATTATAATACATAATGTAGAAGGGAATTTTTTTTTGGAAATTAATCTACCTTGTACACAGAAAATCCCAGATCCTGAACAATTTTCTCTCGTCTGTTTCTCAGTCTAAAAATTAAAACCACCTTACTGAAATCCGAAATGGCTCACTCAACAAAATGTACACTTGTGTACCTGTACTGTACTCATTACACAAACTTTGTGTAGAACCTTAATAAGGCCGGGATTTGACGAAATAATGTTTTAGTCTAAAGGTGTGTCCACACATGGTCGACGGCCGGTCGACCACGTGTGGAGACACCTGTGTGGACACACCTTAACAGTCCAATGTTTCTTCCCTATTGACAAGAGTGTCAAATTCCAACATCTGTTAAGTTCTAAATTTCAAAATTTATTTTAATACATATATTGTCAGTATTGATATTAATAGTTTGGCGCGCTTTCTCAATATATCGGCCCTGATCCAGTGAATGATGTGTGTACCTATCATGTTGTTCCTATCTATTCATTTCAGGTTTACCTCAAGTTAACAGATAGCAAGGCACTGCTTCGTGCTGAAACAGTTAAATATCTAATTCTACTGCATTTTACTTTCTTTTTTTAAATGGACAGAAAATAAGATACCTACCCAACCAGGACATTTAACCTTTTTTAGAGGCACAGGTACCTACTTAAAACCTATGAGCTCCCTAGATAGATTTTTTTTTAGAAATGTGATCGAGGGAACTGAGGGTCTTATCACCCCGAAATCTAAGAGAGAAGGACTAGATATAAGAAAACACACCGATCCGAGAACGAACCTTATCTGCTTAGGTTGTGATAAGGCCCTCTCAGGTGGGAATGGGAATCAAACCCACGATCTAGCGCTTATGGCAGTTATGGCGGACCACTGACTCGTAGAATCTCAATTTTTACTAATTTGAATATTTTGAATTTATAATAGCGCTTATGGCAGTTATGGCGGACCACTGACTCGTAGAATCTCAATTTTTACTAATTTGAATATTTTGAATTTATAAATATAGGTAGGGTAAGTTGGCGTATGGTACAGGTGGGCCAATAAATGGTACGTTTTTTAGGTGGGCGAATAAATGGTACACTTACCCTATGTAAATTAAATTGGCTAATCGATTTTCGAGAAGCCTTCAAAAAATAGAAGAATAAGAAGAATTTCTTGATTAATTCAACTTAGAAGAAGAATAGAAGAAACGATGAAAGGTTTTTTGAATCGTCTGTACGGTTTGGTAGGAACAAATAAAGTGAGAAGTTATACTATCCATTTTATTCTACAACTTTATTGAAGCGCGTAACTTTTATTTTCACACCTTCCTAGATAGTAGGTATTTATGCTCAATGAAAAGTTTTAGGCCAAAAAGTGCTTAAAATGCTTTTATTTTTATGTACGTAGGCTACCTACCTATGGTATCAGATTTTCACACCTTCCTAGATAGTAGGTATTTATGCTCAATGAAAAGTTTTAGGCCAAAAAGTGCTTAAAATGCTTTTATTTTTATGTAAGTAGGCTACCTACCTATGGTATCAGAAAAAAAAAAATAAAATAAAAATACTAGGTAGGTACCTTGGTTTGAAAAAAGAGCACCTTGTCGTAATTTTCTAAACACCCTATACCCGTGACGTACAAAAGTAAACAAGGAGGGGAAATGGATCGAATGGAGCAAGAGGGGAGGGGAGAGTGCAAAAAAATAAAAATTTAAATTTGAATTGAATGGAATTTTTTTTTTTTCCTCTTTAATTTTTTTTTATGATTTTATGGAATTTTTAATTACCTATCTATGTAGTATTGCCCATTGCCTGTCGTTTCTATGTGATCAATGAATTATCAGTTTTCCAAAACAGTATTGAGATTAAGATAAGATTGTTAATACAGTGATGCTGATGGACATAAGAACCAAGATAAAAGTGTGAAACAAAAACCACTTGTGGCTGATTAGAGGACTGTGTTATCAAATTTTTATGCCATTGAGAAGGTATGTAGCTACTTATGTTGTTTGCCAACATAAGTACCTACCTGGCAGTTTCACTGCATTGTATGTAATCGTGATAAGAAATGCAGTGATACCTCTCACTTGCAACAGTATTCTGTATTGTTAAGATGTTAGTTAAATGCTTCAGTTACTTATTTCTTTGGTTTTTGTCTTAGAGGAGAGTTGATTTTCATAATTTTCATTGTTGTGATTTATACATTGTCCAATGTTTACTGTATTCAATATCCTTGGAATTTACAGTATACAAGCGTTGATTGGAAAGCTGAACCCTTGAGGTCAC
Source organism: Diaphorina citri (assembly GCF_000475195.1). NCBI lineage: Eukaryota > Metazoa > Arthropoda > Insecta > Hemiptera > Psyllidae > Diaphorina > Diaphorina citri. The sequence goes on along the minus strand of NW_007378303.1, from coordinate 45,339 downwards.
ATAAGAGACCTGGGCCAGCTGGCAATTTTGCAGATCTCTCTCATAACTAGAGAGAGGTAGGTTGTTCAAACACCTACCCAACAGCCTTTGGTTCATAAGAGTTGCCGTATTCTTCTGTTAGTCAGGTTTGCAATCTTATGTTAAATGTTTTTTGTTAACCTTTTAGCATCCATCTTCAAGCATTCTTAGAGGCAAACAAACACTGTAAAATGAGATTGTAGTCCTAGCGTAAGACAAAACATATTTTAATCCAACATTCCATTGATTTTTGGATCTAAGCATTGTTCAAAAAATCTTAAAATGGATTTCACCAATTTATTTCAGCCTCTAGAAGAGGGGTTTCTAACTTCCATGTGTATGCAGACCACATGCTAAAGCTGAACCCTTGAGGTCACATAAGAGACCTGGGCCAGCTGGCAATTTTGCAGATCTCTCTCATAACTAGAGAGAGGTAGGTTGTTAAAACACCTACCCAACAGCCTTTGGTTCATAAGAGTTGCTGTGTTCTTCTGTTAGTCAGGTTTGCAATCTTATGTTAAATGTTTTTTGTTAACCTTTAAGCATCATCCATCTTCAAGCATTCTTAGAGGCAAACAAACACTGTAAAATGAAATTGTAGTCCTGGCGTAAGACAAAACATGTTTTAATCCAACATTCCATTGATTTTTGGATCTAAGCATTGGTCAAAAAATCTTGAAATGGATTTCACCACTTTATTTCAGCCCCTAGAACAGGGGTTTCTAACTTCCATGTGTATGCAGGCCACATGCTACATTGGGAGGTACTTTGCAGGCCACATACATAGGGGAGCATTGTAGGAAACCTCCCCCCCCCAAAGTTTCAGAAATGCAGTCTGACTTAATTTTGAGCACTGCAGGCGAAAGCAAACAAGCTGTTAGGGGCTAAAAAGATAAAAGTTGGTGAAACCCACCCCTACAGTTATTTAATTCCATTATGTGATTTCTCCGCAGATGGCTGAAGATGAGTATGATAAAAAGTTTCAAGAAGACCTTGAGAAAGCTCAGGCTCTCAGCTTAAGGGGGGCCCCCCCCCCCCCCCCAAATTTTCAGAAATGCAGTCTGACCAAATTTTGAGCACTGCAGGCAAAAGCAAAAGATAAAAAGAAAGTTGGTGAGATAAAAAGAAAGTTGGTGAAACCCACCCCTATAGTTATTTAATTCCATTATGTGATTTCTCCGCAGATGGCTGAAGATGAGTATGATAAAAAGTTTCAAGAAGACCTCGAGAAAGCTCAGGCACTCAGCTTGGAGGCTTTGGCATTTGAGGAATTCAGGAAGCGGAAATTTGCAACCGAGTTGAAACAGTATAGCTTGGAGACTTGTAGTAGTTCCAACTCAAACCATGCAAGCAATCAGTCAAGTAGCAGAGGTGAGTAACATTTTCGTGTTGACACTCAATAAAAAAAAAAAAAACTAATTTGACAGTCTCTCTCTGTTTTGACCTTAGCTTGGTTAAGTGATTGGCCATAATTGTCATAATTTCTTAACCAGTTCCACTAACAGGGATATCCCCACCATTTTTTTTTTCTTTTTTCTATAGGCACTTTAATACTACTGACAGTAGGTCATTTGCCCCACCAAATTAACTCTGTCCATTCCATTGGTTTGAGGGATTATTTTCACATGACAAATTTTGTTTTTCAGGCTCAATTCAAAAGAAGACAAGTCTCCAAGAATCTCCTCAGAACACAGAGGTCAAGTGGGAGAAATGTGAGCAAACACAGCCTGTATCCCGACCCAGGCCTGGAGCTCTGACCAAAGGTGAAAACGTAATATTTACCTTTTATCGAGTAGACCTTTTTCTTAAGTGACAGGGTTTTTGTGATGGAGGGAGAGATAAAGAGAGGGGAGAGAGAAAAAAAGAAAGAGAAGAGAGAGAGAGGAGAGAGGGGGAACAGAGGAAGGGGGGAGAGAGAGAGAAAAGGAACAAAAGAGAGACTAGTACAATGTTTGTACTGTCAGAATAGGACTGAAAAATCTAAGAGAGGGTATTTTTTTTATTGTTATAAATTGCCATAAACCTGAGCTGTCCTCAGTTGACACAAATTTGAGCTATTTAATTTACCTTTTATCGAGTAGACCTTTTTCTTAAGTGACAGGGTTTTTGTGATGGAGGGAGAGATAAAGAGAGGGGAGAGAGAAAAAAAAAGAAAGAGAAGAGAGAGGAGAGAGAGAGGGGGAACAGAGGAAGGGGGGAGAGAGAGAGAGAGAAGGAACAAAAGAGAGACTAGTACAATGTTTGTACTGTCAGAATAGGACTGAAAAATCTAAGAGAGGGTATTTTTTTTTATTGTTATAAATTGCCATAAACCTGAGCTGTTACCTCCTCAGGTGACACAAATTTGAGCTATTTTGCAAAAGTTTTAGACGAGGAGGATTCAGATCAAGGTTTATTGAGCTTCTGAAAGAATTGTTAAATGAAATAAAAAATAAGATAAATAATAAATACCTTTTATTTACAGGATTATCCGAGTCCAAACTGACCATGTTGAGACCTCCCCCTCCAGGAGTCAAACGATCCTCTTCTGGTTCTGCAAGTAGTCAACAGGATCTGATATCCTTCACTAGTTGCCGTGACGTCAAAGTTCACGATTTACCGGTATTTTTTTAAATCGATTTATCTCGGGATCTAGAAGTCGTATGTATATTACTAATATTAAATATTAGTAATACCTAATAATATAATCAAATTTTGTAATACCTAATAATAATGGACTCTTGAGTGGAAGGTAACCACAAGGCGGGGTTAACGCCGGAGGCGTTCTCTGCCACGTAACTCTTAGAACTACATTATTATGTGGTCCAGTTATCAAATAAATGAGGATAAAATTCCATGCCTCGGCTGGGATCGACCCCACGCTCTCCTGTTTACCAGGCGATCATCTTGACCACTACGCCGCCAAGGCAGATTTTAGTCACTTATACTCGTATATTGAGCTTTTAGGTATTATGTACCTATGAGGGAAAGTAACCCGTTAATTTACATTCCCCAGGACCAAATGGGAAGTATTGTGTCTCTTCTCGCCCATCTGATAAGGGACATACTACAGACTTCGGGATTGTCATTCTACGACACAGACCACACGAGTCTAATGTAACAGTTGTTTTATTGCTACGAATGGAGAAAGACGAAACATTTATATTTTATTATTATTTTCTGTATATTTCATCTCTAATTTCCATTCGCTCACTTGGAAGAAAACTTCAGTCTACATACCATACTGAATCAGGGTCAGGGACGTCAGGGTGTCTACCAGACCGGAAAACCGGGCATAGTCATAGAAAACCGTAAATTCTGGGAAAGCCAGAACTCTAAAAATAAAAATGTAAAAAAGGCAGGTTAAGTTTTTTTTTCAATCTTGATATCAATTTTATTGCTCCTCACCGAGAATTGAACCCTGACCTGCCATGTGTCAGACCAGTGTGATGACCTGTTGACCCACATGGGTAAATCTGATATCCTTCACTAGTCCTAAGAGCCCCAAGAGTTTCACCACAGACGCCACTGATTCTAACTTTGATGAGTTTACTACTCCTTCTCAATCGTAAGTTTTGTGTGATAATGAGATATTATTGTTTTAGAACTTTTTGTATTAGGTGAGATGTGAGACTCACAAGACCCTAGACTAGAAGTGTACTACTTACTTGGATCAAGTGCTCCCAGTGTGGGAAATGAGATTTAATAAATACCATCTGATATCCTTCACTAGTCCTAAGAGCCCCAAGAGTTTCACCACAGACGCCACTGATTCTAACTTTGATGAGTTTACTACTCCTTCACAATCGTAAGTTTTGTGTGATAATGAGATATTATTGTTTTAGAACTTTTTGTATTAGGTGAGACGTGAGACTCACAAGACCCTAGACTAGAAGTGTACTACTTACTTGGACCAAGTGCTCCCAGTGTGGGAAATGATATTTAATAAATACTTTTTGCACTAGATAAGAAGGATGTAAAAAAAGAGAGGGAGAGAAAGTGTTACCGAAGTTATGAATCAAAAACAAAAACGATGGTGAAACACTCATCATCATCATCTTTTTTTTTTTTTTTTATCTCTTAGGTACATAATACTTATCACTGCAAAATGTGTTCTTATTTCCAGTGTTCAACCTCATCCAATGAGTGCCAACCTGGGCTTTGGTTTGAATTCCATGTGACGATCTGCAATGGAAGAATCTCAACTATGAGATCTTACTCAAGACGAGGGATAATGATAGTTACGTACGTCTTATGTCATTAGAATGTGTGCTGCTATTGGCTACCAAGCTAGGTGACAATTTCCTCCCCCTGTTACCGGAGACAGTACCATTCCTCTGAATTCCACACTGCCCCCTTCCCCCTCCACCTCAATGATGGTGCCTGGTTCCATGTCCCTCCCGTACAATCTTCCCCTGACTCCTCCCAAATACTCAATGTCCCCACCCCCTCCCTATGGGTTCATCCTACCTCAGCCTCCGCAACAAGTATTATCATTGCAAGCCCCCCAACAAACCTTACCCCTGCAAGGTTCACCAATGTTACCCTTGCAAGCTGCCCAAAACCAAATTCCATCCCAATTGCCCCAACATCAAATGGTGAATGTATCCCCAGCAATACCCATGTCCATGTCTACTCCCTATCAGACCTTGGGAGCCTTACCTTCCCAACTACCGCAGTCTCAGCAGTATTTTACACATAACTCCCTTGTACCTGCTAACACTCAATATTCAGCAAGTCCTGCTATAAATCAAAGATTCTGGTCCTAAAATAAGTCGGGATGAAAGGGTTAAAGACTGTTTCAGCCAGCCTAGTTAGCTTAGTTGGTAGTGCGTCTGCCTTGTAAGCGCCAGGCCGCGGGTTCGATTCCCGCCCGGGGCGGATTTTATCCTGATGGGATAATGTTCGTTCTCGGAACGGCTGGCTTTCCTCCTATCCTGTCTTCCTTCTCTCTTCGATTTCGGGACGATAAGACCGTAGCAGTTACAGTTCCCTCTGTCAAACCTCTAAAAAAAAAAAGGAGTATTGAAGGTCTGCCCTGGAGAGATAAGTGGTTCAAAAGGAAATGAGAGTGTTCCCGCTACACACGACACGATTTTTTTCCGAAAGAAATGTTCTCGTAGGTAATGTAATTTAAATGAGTGTTCCCACTTACGCACGACACGATTTTTTCCGAACGACACAAAATGTCCTTGTAGGCAATGTAAGTAATCTAAATGAGAGTGTTCTCACTTACACACGACACGATTTTTTTTTCCTAACCACAAGTGGGAACGGACCTTGTTTAGACTGCGGGAGTAAAGAGACTTTTCAGTCTCATTCTGGCAGTATAAGCAGGGTATATTCTATTCTATTCTATATTTTGTTTGGAAATAATTCCAGCCCCATCCACATCAAGTGAACCTCCGAGTATAGGTTTCGTAACCAGTGGCCTCTCAGACCTGTCTATTCTCAAGGTGGTGGAGAAGAAGGATAACAACAATCTCATCGACTTGAATCTCTGGGAGCCCCCAGGTGCCACCAGCAACGCCGCCACTGATCCTAGTCGTGTTCGGGTCAGCATATTAGAAGCGTTTGACCCCCTGTGCTCCGTGTCTGAGTCACCGGAACCTAACGGACACCCTGGTAAGTCGAGCGAAGTAAAACCATGGTTACCAAAAGGTGTTCAGGCGGTTGCCTGGATGTTAAGCCAAGGTGTTTAGCCCTGAATATCGGAACTATGTTCCTGAATAATGGCCGAACCGTACATTTTTGCCCCTGACGGACTTTTTTGATTTACATACCTAATTAAACATATAACTAAACAAACTTCTTTGATAAGTTTGAGCCAATTGGGTCGAACGGTAAAGCCCTGAGAAACGCGAACTCGCTTTTCATCCTTTGAAAAGTAGACCTTTTTCCTTAAAAAAACGATTGAACTGTACATTTCTGGAAACCCTGAATAGGGACACAGAACTTCTCTGCTAAGTTCGCGCGATGTTCATGTGTCAAATCTTATTGTAGAAAATGAAAGTTGTTACCTGTTACCTACTTTTTTAAAGATGTTTCATAGAGGGAACTGTAACTGCTAAGGTCTTACCGTCCGGAAATTGAAGAGAAAAGGAAGACAGGATAGGAGAAAACCAGCCTTTCCGTGAACGAACATTATCCGTTCAGGATAAAATCCGCCCCGGGCGGGAATCGAACCCTTGGCCTAACGCTTACAAGGCAGACGCGCTACCAACCAAGCTAACCAGGCTGGCAGTTGTTACTATAGTTATTTTATTCTTCTAGCCCCCACGCTGCCGAATATTCCCAACGATCAGGAATCGCAAAGTACAAACAGTATCTACGATCCCTACGACCCTCTCGATTATTTATACTCCAAACCCGTCGAATCCAGCCCTGGTGAACCTGTATATGCTACAGTGTCCAAGCCCACCCCTGCCCTTCCGCCCAAGTTGGAGAAACAACTGTCCACCGAAGGAAGAAAGGTAAGAACGATACTGTTTTTTTTTTCCAAGAGATTTGATAGAGGGAACTGTAACTATTTTATTCTATTACTGAGGTCTCATCGTCCCGAAAGCTAAAGAGGAGGAAGACAAGATGGGATAAAGCAGCCGTTCCGAGAACGAACCTTATCCTTCCGGGATAAATTCGGCCCGGGCGGGAATAGAACCCGCGGCCTAGCGCTTACAAGGCAGACGCGCTACCTACCAAGCTAACTAGGCTGGCTCTGGAGGAATAAAAGTTTGTTCTATTCTTCAGCTCTTTCTATTCTATGACTGGCATAGGGAGCTTCATTTCATAGGTATTGATAAAATGTTTCATATTGTAAGTACCCTTGGTATTCTGCCTCCCCTATTGGTATAGGTAGGGCCATCGGCTATACTTACTTATTTTCCGAGTCCGGAAAAACCAATGTCAAAGTCAAATATTGTGCCAGTGTGTTGGAGTCTTGATTGCAGTTTCATTGGCTGCTTTTAGACTTTTTTTTTTTTTTTTTTTTTTTCTATCAGTAAAACACTTGTGCCAATAATTAATCGATCAGCTGTGACGTTATCTCTTTCCCTCTTCCAGTTCCCAGCCTCTCTCTCTCTCTCTTTTCCTAGATAACAGTAAGATCTGTATGCTATCGCATTCCTACTCACTAGTGCATGGTGAATACCGAAAATCTTATCCACGAATAATTACCTTGTGTATATTACTCGGATAGAACTAGACTGAAAAGTCCAATCGCATCGCCTGGATAGAGGGACTGGACTAAAAAGTCTCTTCACCCGGAATATAGGGAATGGACCGAAAAGTCCTTTCACCCGAATTAGGACAAGGACTGAAATGTTCTTTCACATGAGTTTTCCTAATGATCGCATTAACGTGCCGTGAAAAATCATTTGTCCAACAAAGTCAGTTAAATGTCTGTTAAATAAATGTCACACGCGTGCGTAGTGTACCCTTTTTCCTGTGTTAACACACGAAATCGACACGCAATCGCGCGTGTTTATTTTCATTCGTCCTGTTTAATGCGTGTTACATAACCTTTAATGCGTGTCAATGGCTATATCCCTTATAGCGCGCGTCTTTGGATTTCTTCCTGAGGTTTGTTTAATATTTTCTACTTGGGTATATTACTAATATTAAATATTAGTAATACCTAATAATATAATCAAATTTTGTAATACCTAATAATAATGGACTCTTGAGTGGAAGGCAACCACAAGGCGGGGTTAACGCCGGAGGCGTTCTCTACCACGTAACTCTTAGAACTCCGTTATTATGTGGTCAAGTTATCAAATAAATGAGGATAAAATTCCATGCCTCGGCTGGGATCGACCCCACGCTCTCCTGTTTACCAGGCGATCATCTTGACCACTACGCCGCCAAGGCAGATTTTAGTCACTTATACTCGCATATTGAGCTTTTACATAGGTATTATGTACCTATGAGGGAAAGTAACACGTTAATTTACATTCCCCAGGACCAAATGGGAAGTACATATTGTGTCTCTTCTCGTCCATCTGGTAAGGGACATACTACAGACTACGGGATTGTCATTCTACGACACAGACCACACTAGTCTAATGTAACAGTTGTTTCATTGCTACGAATGAAGAAAGGCGAAACATTTATATTTTATTTATTATTTTCTGTATATTTCATCTGTAATCTCCATTCTTACTGAATCAGGGTCAGAGACGTCAGGGTGTCTACCAGACTGGAAAACCGGGCATAGTCAGACAAAACCGTAAATTCTGGGAAAGCCAGAAATCTAAAAATAAAAATGTAAAAAAGGCAGGTTAAGTTTTTTTTTTTCAATCTTGATATCAATTTTATCGCTCCTCACCGAGAATTGAACCCTGACCTGCCATGTGTCAGACCAGTGTGATGACCTGTTGACCCACATGGGTAGTGGTGATTTACGTTGTAGACTTTGAGTCATTGTTTTATGACATCACATGGGTCTTCTAGTCAGGCCGTATCCAGGATTTTGTCGAGAGGGGGGGGGGGTGGGCGAGGGTCCAAACACTATGGACGGGGGTGGGATACTCCAAATTTTCGGAGCCTGGCCTAGAGTAAATGGGAAAAATTTGAGCTCGAGGG
>NW_007378303.1:0-36719 GCF_000475195.1 Diaphorina citri | reverse complement strand
GACGGGGTGGGATACTCCAAATTTTCGGAGCCTGGCCTAGAGTAAATGGGAAAATTTGAGCTCGAGGGGGGGGGGGTCCAGTCCAAACAGTGATCTACCGGGGGGAATGCTCCCAATTTTTGGAGTCTGGCCTACAGTAAAAGGGAAAAATTGAGCTCGAGGGGGGGGCCCAGGCCCCCTCGACCTCCCTAAATACAGCCCTGCTTCTAGTAGTACTTACTATGTTAGTCACTATGATGACGGCATTGTTATTGTTGCTTTATTATTATTTTTTTAGTAGGTATACATTTGTACATAGTTACATAGGTTACTTAATAGTTAAGTACCTATAACACATGATAGAGCTTATTGTGCTTATTTGAGTGTGGTTTTATCGGTAAAGAGCTTAAAGAAAATTCCTTCGCTTCTACGACTTCTAGATCTCGAGATAAACGGAATTGAAAAATATTAACAAACCAGAACAATCATTTTATTTATTTATTTCGACAATCAAATTTATTTGATTATCCTGGTTTTAATTAAAAAAAAAAAAAAAAACTCGACTCAAAATTTACGAGAGGAGAAATGGATTTTGTCTCGTCTCGTCTCGTCTCGTCTCGTCTCGCATTACAACTTTACAACATGAACTGCTATCTATGTCTTCACTCTTGAATGTTGATAAAGCCAACTCCCCTATTGGCTAAGCCAACTCTTGGCTGATAGTCGGTCAATTTTATTAGTATTTGAAATGACTTCATTTCGCAACTCAGTTGTACATCATTACCGCTGTCTGATTAGGGCTATGACGTGTCACTGAGATAAAACCAAAACAAATGCATCACGACCTTTTTTCAGTGTCTTATTTGGCTTTGATTACACATCGCTAGAATACAGAGGTTCATATTGTTTTCTGGTCTCGTTTTTGGGGTGTTAACGAGTGACTTTCGTTTTCTGTGCCTAAATTGTGAATAATATTTAAATTGTTCCACTTTTCTTTCGTGCTTTCTAAGTTTCATTTTGAATCAGGAAGTCTCATTCTCATCTCTGTTTGTGTGTGTGTCAGAAAGTGAAAAATATGTTTGTAAAAAATTAAAAAAATGGACCTCAAATTTTTTTACTTGACTGCGATTTTGAGGATTTTGAGATACTTGTCTACATGTGAATAATTATGTGCCGAAACCGTGTATAATCTCTTCTGCAACGTAATTATTTGATTATTGGTACCTTTTGTGTTGTGGAAAAATTAACAATATTATTAGTTTAATCAGACTTTATTTGCAAGATAATATTTAGACAATTACTTATGATTAAATAAATTTAACAAACAGGAAGTACCTACCTTAAGTTTGATTAAGGGTGGGGATTAGCCTACAGCATTTTCTAGCTTTTTTGACAAATGTTGTACTTTTTTAACCTTTGAAAATGAACTAAATTAGAATCAACTAAATACACATCATAATAATTGTGTCCGTTTAGTAACAAGAGGGTGGCATGTATATCCAATGTTAATAGATAGATACGCCCCTTTGGTGTTTATAGACCTTTTATGTACTTGAAATATGAACAAACTCATAAATAAATAGATAAATACAAGTGATTTAGCATCGTGTTGGGCTACAGATAGATATGTAAAGACAAATGGACAAATGAAATCTACAAAATGAAAGAATGCTGCAATAAGTTATTGACTGCCATCGAGACAGAGCAAGGCGTCTGCAAACCAGATTCGATCGCGTTCCATCATATCCCTCGAACTTGGCGGAACACCCTGTCGTCCTGTATACGACTGATCCTCATTCGACTCCGGCTATTGACACGATTTCTCTGTATCGATTGTTTCCGTTTGCGACCGGCGCAATTTTGGTACTCGGAATTTACCCTGTCGTCCTGTATACGACTGATCCTCATTCGACTCCGGCTGTTGACACGATTTCTCTGTATCGATTGTTTCCGTTTGCGACCGGGGCAATTTTGGTACTCGGAATTCTATTGCGATCTGGATGAGACCGATAAGAAACAGATCAAGAGGATTAAGAAACGACGGAAGAAGAGAAGGAAGTGGAGAGAGGTTTGTGTTGTAGAATTCTTGGAGGAAGAAGAGAAGAAAGACGTGTTCTAACATTACATTGAAATAAGGGAGTGTTCTAAAGTCGTGTCCAAAGTCCAAACATATTTGAACCAGCCTAGTTAGCTTAGTTGGTAGTGCGTCTGCCTTGTAAGCGCTAGGCCGCGGGTTTACAGATCAAGAGGATTAAGAAACGACGGAAGAAGAGAAGGAAGTGGAGAGAGGTTTGTGTTGTAGAATTCTTGGAGGAAGAAGAGAAGGAAGACGTGTTCTAATTCTAACATTACATTGAAATAAGGGAGTGTTCTAAAGTCGTGTCCAAAGTCCAAACATATTTGAGCCAGTTTAGTTAGCTTAGTTGGTAGTGCGTCTGCCTTGTAAGCGCTAGGCCGCGTGTTTGATTCCCGCCCATCACCATGTATTGTCATGCGTTTCGGGTGAACTTTATGATTCTGCCGTGCGAGGAGGTAAATATTTTTAATTTTGATTATTTAATATACCTTGTTTATGCTTTCGGCTAAGACTACAAAATCCCATTATGCCAACAGTATAAAAAGGTCTCATTTATTTAGAGCAGAATAAAGGTATTTGTAACTCTATAAGTATGTATTATGTAGTACAGTTGATAATGTGAATTTAAGACAAACTGCACTCAATATAAAAATAATAATAACGGAACGAAACTTTGTAAAGTACGTAAAAAGACGGCCAAAAAATATCTTCAAGACTTTGTTAAGCTGTGTCTACAACTCTAAACAATAGTCGATGTTGTCTGTACACTGCCTCGACAACATAGTTTTACCTCGTCGATTATGTGTGGACAGGGGTCATTAGGGAAATAACTTCAGGACCCCTAAAAAGGTCTTGAAGTTATTTCTTGGCTTTTTCGGGTTTCGTTGTTTTTACTAAATAACGATAAACTTGTTTTTGTCACTTAGGTAGGTAGTGTGAAGTCCGTCGCGTGGCTATGTCCTGGATAGAGAACATCTCTTCGGATGAACTTGTGGACTATCTAGCCCAGCTGGTCCAGGCCCTCAAGTCTGAAACCTACGAGACCAACGCCCTTGCTCAGTTCCTACTCAAGAGGGCGTTGCTATCTCCTCGCGTAGCGCATCATTTGTATTGGCTACTCATTCAGGTGTTACCGGGACATTCACCACAGGTATGTATTCTATTATTTTTTCCTTGGTATGGAAGAGTAGGAAAAGGAGAAATCAGGAAATCACAGGTTCAAAACACGGCTCACTTTACCCACAAGACAAGAGAGGCAACTCTCTTAGCATGGGAAAGTTTGCATCCATTGATTTCTATGCCCTAAGGAAAAATTTAAAATACCTAAATACCTAATACTTCTTCTTTTTCTTCTTCTTCTTCTTCTTCTTCTTCTTCTTCTTCTTCTTTTTCTTCGCCTTTTCCCGTGTTTAGACGGAGTCGGCGTTTTTCGTCAGCCCTCAATCAGTCCTAGGGTGATCGCTTTTGGGCTGACATTTGGTTTTAGCTACAAATTTTACGAGCGGATGCCCAACGCACTTAAAATACCTAATACTGACCTTGAATATTGAAAAACTTACAGCTTGAAAATCCTTCATTCCTGCCATAAATAATGAGACTTTGATTTGGATCATTCACTCCCCTCACCTGTCAATCCCTAACCGAAGGTATATTGATTGGGAAAGGACACTTGTCTTTAATTATGCTTACTTAACCAAAAAAAATTGGTGTTTTAGCGCCGTTTTTATGTCGTAGCAATGAAACAACTGCTACATTAGCATGCCTATCCCGTAGTATGCCCTTCATCAAATGGGCGATAAATTTCTTAATTCTCGAACGTTGTTTTGTTTTTCAGAACTCAGATATGTCACGATAGGTGAAGCTAGAAGTTATCGCAGGTTACAGCTTCTCATAGCATTCTTCTTTTTTGCTGAATTATCTTTCTTCTACTTCTAATTTCTTCATTTATCGGATCCTGTTTTGTTTTCAGAACTCTGATATAGATGACATCACGATAACTCAAGAGGGCGCTGCTGTCACCTCGTGTGGCGCATCATTTGTATTGGCTACTCATTCAGGTGTTACCGGGACATTCACCACAGGTATGAATTACATACGTACTAAAAACTACCTTTTTTTTTTGAACCAGGGGACCCTAAAAAGGATATGTCCACCACTCCAACCATACCCGATTTTGAAAATTTGGACCGATTGCAATACTTTCTAATTACTTTAGTAGGTAATAGAAAGTAAAAAAAAAGTCAACAACAAATGCCGTTGTTTTATTTTTATCGCACATATTACTTTGTCTGACACTACAAGGTGAATGTTGACCTGTCTTTTACTATAAAATGTGGAATAATTCAATTTTTCCCTCTTAAGACCCCTAAATAAGACATTTGTGGCAATAATATATTTATGCTTAAGTATTTAACCTATTGAAATTTCTTAATTTTCGAACGCTGTTTTGTTTTCAGAACTCTGATATAGATGACATCACGATAGTTGTGTTGGTACTCTATGGAAGAACTGTGGAGACACAAGAAGGTAATATAAAGCAACCTCCGTAGCCGAGTGGGCATCACACTAGGCTTACAAGCCAGCGGTCCCGGGTTCGAAGTTTTTTCGGCTCTGTGCTTGGATTTGCGGGGTGCACTCAGCCTCGTGAGGACAGTTGAGTAGCTACTTTCATCGAGTTGGTTCAAAAGATTTTTGGCTTGGTTAGCTTTTTTCGAAGTGAGTTTTACAGCTCACTAAACCATGAGTCTATTCTCTCGACAGATATACTACGGAACTCGACCCTTGGCGCATCCCATCCTGTCGAAAGCAGTACCCGCATCTCAATCGATGTACCCGCGTGTAGTGTTTGATTCCTGGCTTCAGTTTGATCAGACCAGTGTGTGTTTACTACCGCGCGAGGCCCGACTCGTGTTGGTTCATCGAGTAGCGACAGTGGTGGCATTACCAGTGTAGAAAGATTGATGATAAGGGAGAATAATCATAGTAAAGGAGGCACTTAGTAATACTGTGGTACCCACAAAAATTGTGAAAAGGCTCTCTGCTTCTCTGCGGGAGTAAAGGGACTTCTTAGTCTCATTTGAGGAGGGTAAACAAGGTATATTCTAATCTATTCTATTCGTGTTGGTACTCTATGGAAGAACTGTGGAGACACAAGAAGGTAATATAAAGCAACCTCCGTAGCCGAGTGGGCATCACACTAGGCTCACACGCCAGCGGTCCCGGGTTCGATGTTTTTTCGGCTCTGTGCTTGGATTTGCGGGGTGCACTCAGCCTCTTGAGGACAGTTGAGTAGCTACTTTAATCCAATACAAGACAGCAGACGCGCTACCAACCAAGCTAACTGGGCTGTCAAATTTGCTTTTTTAGAAGGTATTTCGCCTTGAAGGAACAAAGTATCCACTAATTTTTCCCATGTTATTTGTCTCGTCTCTCCACAGAACTTACACTCAATAGCTGAGAACATCAAAACGTGCAAGGAATCCCATAGGATGCGAAACCTGACCTCTGAACTGGAAGGCCTTCATGCGATGCTACAAGACACGCCCACCTGTTTACCCCTCTCTCCTAGTCTGGAGGTTAAAGGTAAGATAATATAAAAAGGGTTGAGTGGAAATTTAAGTGATATACCTACCTCGGTGGTGTAGTGATCAGAACGCTCGCCTGGTAAACAGGAGGGTGTGGGTTCGATCCCAGCCGAGTCAGGGAATTTTATCCTCATTTATTTGAGAATTTAACCACATAATAATAGATCTCTAAGGGTTAGGTTGTAGAGAACGCCTCCGGCGTTAACCTCGCCTGGTTACCTTGTCCTCAAGAGTCCATAATTAGTAAGATTCGAGGGGTTGGGTGGAAATTTCAGTAATATCTTCTTCTTACTAGCTTTTTCCTATTTAAATAGGGTCGGCATTTCTTGTCAGCCTCATCCAGGCAGCCCTGTTGTGTATGTATACCTCATGTCCTTTGAAAAATAAAATTAAAGGTGAACAAATTAGGTAGGTACATAGGTACTGATTTTCTCTAATCACTACGGGCTACAAAATTCCCGGAGGGACGGACCCTGCTTGTTTTTCCTATTTAAATAGGATCGGCATTTCTTGTCAGTCTCTTCCAGGCAGCCCTGTTGTGTATGTGTATTCATGTCGTACTTACTTATCTGATTTGGTTTTCTATTTTCTTGTTGTTCTAGGTGTAGATGTACGTTCATGTTCCTATTTCCCGTCCAATACACTGCCGCTGAAAATATCGTTCCTATCTTCAGAGCAGCGACCTATTCCTGCCATCTTCAAGGTAAGGTCAAATATCAATTCACCGAATGAAGTGAGGTCGAAGTTTATACTCGGCGAAAACTTTTTAAGCCTCCCTGATTGAAACTTTGTAGTCAATCAGATTGAGTTAAACCAATTTTGGTGAAATTTGGTAGATGTAAAGGAAATATGTTCATTTGGGCGACAATTTACCTTTGGGGCCCCATTAGAGACCTAAAAAGTGTGGACTCACCTCTTCGGCCAAGTGGTTGAGAGTATTGACTCTCAACCCGGGGCTGCTGGGTTCAAATCCCGACCAGGGCGAACATTTTCTGACCAAACTTTTCCGTTCCTGATGGGTATCGATGCAAAAGAATATTCCTTCTGGACTGAAAAAGCGGTGCCGAGGTACAATCACTAAACTAACAAATATGTAATGGGTGTTCTTAAGTATATAACTTAGACAGACCTATTTTAAAGTTCTCTATGATGCCTGTCTCAATGATCTTCATTCTATGTTGCATTCGTGGGCCCCTCTAGATCCTGTTCCTGCCTTACAATTACTATTGCCTTGGTAAGTGTGCCTTGCAATTACTATTGCCTTGGTAAGTATGCCTTGCAATTACTAGTGCCTTGGTGAGTATGCCTTACAATTACTATTTCCTTGGTAAGTATGCCTTACAATTACTGTTGCCTTGGTAGGTATATGCCTTACAATTACTATTGTCTTGGTGAGTATGCCTTACAATTATTATTGCCTTGGTAAGTATGCCTTACAATTACTATTGCCTTGGTAAGTGTACCTTGGGCAACCAACCTGAGTGGTGTAGTGGTTGGCGCGGTGGACTTCGGATCTGGAGGTTGGTGGTTCGAGTCCAAGTCGCGTCATAAAATTAAGCGTATTGTACTTAGCCGGGAACGACATTTGTGACAAGCATTTATGCTTAACACAATTAAGATTCCTTGCATTCGTGGGCCCCTCTAGATCCTGTTCCTGCCTTACAATTACTATTGCCTTGGTAAGTACGCCTTACAATTACTATTGCTTTGATAAGTACGCCTTGCAATTACTATTGCCTTGCTAAGTACGCCTTACAATTACTATTGCTTTGATAAGTACGCCTTGCAATTACTATTGCCTTGGTAAGTAGGTACGCCTTACAATTACTATTGCCTTGGTAAGTATGCCTTACATCGTGAAAAGTTACATAGGAAAGACTCCTTGGTCATCTTAAATACTCTAATTTTGCATTCGTGGGCCCCTCTAGATCCTGTTCCTGCCTTACAATTACTATTGCCTTGGTAAGTACGCCTTACAATTACTATTGCTTTGACAAGTATGCCTTACAATTACTATTGCCTTGGTAAGTATGCCTTACAATTACTATTGCCTTGGTAAGTGTGCCTTGCAATCACTATTGCCTTGGTAAGTATGCCTTACAATTACTATTGCCTTGGTAAGTATGCCTTACAATTACCATTGCCTTGGTAAGTGTGCCTTGCAATTACTATTGCCTTGGTAAGTATGCCTTACAATCACTATTGCCTTGGTAAGTATGCCTTACAATTACTATTGCCTTGGTAAGTAGGTACGCCTTACAATCACTATTGCCTTGGTAAGTATGCCTTACAATTACTATTGCCTTGGTAAATAGAGCTGTATTTTCCTTTCGGAAACTGAAACGATTTCCCCTCTTCAAGATGGCGTATACCCCACCCTTGATCTTCGATGGTTGGGAATGTGTCATTTTGGATTTCCAATGGTTTAGTGCAGGCGCTACCACGCCACCTAATGGTTAAAATGAGCTTCGGAAGAGGGGAAATCGCCTCAGTTTCAGAACCTGCCTAAATGGTTGTAGTGTTCAAGACGCTTGCCTGGTAACTGGTAATCAGGAGGGCGTGGGTTCAATCACATCAACTGGTCCAATTGACCAAAATAAAAAAAAAAAAAAAAATAAATAAAAATAATAATAATAATTATAATAAAACTTAAGTATTGTGAAGGACTTTTAGGCACTCAAGGTGTAGTTGATGGTATAAAACCATGATTAGATATGGATAGAGCTTGCTCACTGACTCTCAATCCGAAGTTCCTGGGTTCGAATGTCGGTCTCGACGGATATTGTCCCAGACTTCTCTTTTCCTTCGTATAAGTAGGCATTGATATGTAAAAGAATGTGACTTGAAATAATGCGAATATGGATCTGAGGATGTTATTAAAATGTTACCTCGTATTTCCTTACTGTCTCAGGTTACAGTGTTGCCACCTATGTCCTGGGTATATGTGACCGGCACAACGACAACATAATGCTCAAAACCAGCGGCCATCTGTTCCACATTGACTTTGGTAAATTTCAGCCTCATTGAAATAGGGATTCGGTTGCGATACAACAGACAGTAGAAGAAGTTAAGAATAAGAAATTTGAATCTCTCCTGACCAAAATGTCACCCTAAATACTCGTACTTAGTCACTTTTAGAATCGTTTGAAATTATAATTTCTTTAAATTATAAATTTATTTATTACAATATTTAATCGTCGCACAATTCAAATGAAATTTTTACCACAAATATTTTACCCTTTTATCGCTGTGTATATTAATTTATTTGTTTTAACATTGACTATGGTAAATTTCTCGGTGATGCCCAAATGTTTGGCAACTTCAAGCGGGATCGCACCCCGTTTGTGCTCACTCCGGATATGGTCTATGTGATTAATGGCGGGGATAAGTCGTCGCTTAAATTCCAGCACTTTATCGATCTGTGCTGCCAAGCGTTCAATATTGTGAGGAAGCATGCCAATCTGTTCCTCAACTTGTTTGGATTGGTGAGTTTTTTTTTTTAAGTTGAAAATTTACCATTTATTTTTATTATTTAGAGCTTTCTAAAACTTTAGAGTACTTATAAATGAGTTTATGCGAGAGCGAGGGAAACGAGCGACTACACTCACGGATTTTATTAATTTTCCTGGCATAAACACCTGAATAGTTGGGGCCTGTAAAACACTTTGTCTTGAATTGGAATATTTCGAATTTTCACGAAGATACTTATTTGTTTTATTTTTACAATGCAAAATTTAATAACGCTCTTTATTTAATTTATGAATTTTAGTTCTGTTGAAATTACTAAAAGTTAGGGAACTTAAAGAGTATGATCGCTGATCAATACTTGTGAATCTTTGCTATTTTTTTTCTCCTGCACTGTTGCAGAGTAAGAATATTCCGTCAAAAATTAAAGGGAATACGTATGTACTACAAACGTAAATAACGGGGAACCCTACAAAAAAGTGCTTTGAAAATTTGTTTTATTTTTACAATGCAAAATTTAATAACGCTCTTTATTTAATTTATGAATTTTAGTTCTGTTGAAATTACTAAAAGTTAGGAAAGTAAAAGAGTATGATCGCTGATCAATACTTGTGAATCTTTGCTATTTTGTTTTTTCTCCTGCACTGTTGCAGAGTAAGAATATTCCGTCAAAAATGAAAGGGAATACGTATCTGCTACAAACGTAAATTATGGGGAACACTACAAAAAAGTCCTTTGAAAAAAAAAGTCCATTGCGTTCCGGCCATTATACTATTAACCCATCATGTGCCTTGAATTTTTGTTTTTTTTTTTTTTTTTTTTTTTCTCCTGCACTGTTGCAGAGTAAGAATATTCCGTCAAAAATTAAAGGGAATACGTACATATCTACTACAAACGTAAATTATGGCGAACACTACAAAAAAGTCCTTTGAAAAAAAAGTCCATTGAGGTTCCGGCCATTATACTATTAACCCATTATGTGCCTTGGCGTACTCCATTTCATTTCTGACGTTGAATATCTAAAACGCCTTGTATAATTTATTAATCGACACTATTGAGCTTTCTTTATTAAAATCTCGAAATTTTATGTATGAATTATTTTTGTAAAATGTTGGAAAATTGTATTTGTTTATCCGAAAAATATATTAGATACCTTTTAATATTTTATTTTTTCACAAATGGTTCTTTTTGTGATGCACATTATTTTGTAATATTTTTGTGTTCTTCGTTGTTTTGGTCTTCTACGTAATGCATTCCTATAGGAAACTCAAACCTACAAAACCCCAAAATGACCAATAACCACAACGAAAGTACCTAGGTATGTACTAGTTTTGGTTTCATAAATAGTTAATATGTCTTTGTTATAGTTATAGTAAACGCCAAATTTCTAAAAAAAAATCGTGTAGCTTTTGGAAAAAAAAAAAAAAAAAAACAGGAAAACTGGGAAAAGTCAGGGAATTTCTTTTTTTCAAATTAGACACTCTTTAGGACCAAATTAAGAATATTTCAAGCCAGCCTAGTTATCTTAGAGGGTGGCGCATCTGCTTTTTTATTTTTTTTTCCTTTATTTAACTCGCTTTCCATTTCAGCATGGCTCAAGATGGCCGTATCACATCCGTGGAGGTGTACGGCTATCAGAAACGCTACGACCCGGACAAATACTACACGTTCATACTGAAAGTGGAGAGAGAACACCAGAGAGATCCTTCCTATCTGTTCCGGTAAAACGCCTTGTATAATTTATTAATCGACACTATTGAGCTTTCTTTATTATAATCTCGAAATTTTATGTATGAATTATTTTTGTAAAATGTTGGAAAATTGTATTTGTTTATCCGAAAAATATATTAGATACCTTTTAATACTTTATTTTTTCACAAATGGTTCTTTTTGTGATACACATAATTTGGACTATTTTTGTGTTCTTCGTTGTTTTGGTCTTCTACGTAATGCTGCATTCCCAAAGGAAACTCAAACCTACAAAACCCCAAAATGACCAATAACCACAACGAAAGTACCTAGGTACTAGTTTTGGTTTCATAAATAATTAATATGTATTATAGTCTTTGTTATAGTTATAGTAAACGCCAAATTTCTAAAAAAATCGTGAAGCTACGGAAGAAAGAAGCCAGGATTGGTAATGATTAATAAATTATTAGGAGTCAAAATGTTTTATTTAGTACATTAGAACCATTAGTACGTACAAATAAATAATAGTTTATTTAAAATACACAGAAACGAAATAACAGAGATACACAAAAGTAGAATAAATCGCTCATGAGTCTGTCTCACAGGAATTGGAATCACTTTAAATGAACAAGATTTGTAATATTTGTTAACAATACACAAAAGTAGAATAAATCGCTCATGAGTCTGTCTCACAGGAATTGGAATCACTTTAAATGAACAAGATTTGTAATATTTGTTAATATGTATTACAATGTTTGTAAATATCCACTCATCAGTTAGGGTGACATTCACACATAAATTGATTTGAATTTGAATGTCATTTTTTGCAAATATTCATTGCATAACATTCATCAATGGAACCGTGTGTCAATGAAACAATGACATTCATGAATGACCATTACAAATTTGAAACCTTTAAATTCCGGCTCAGTAGATTGAGCCATTGGGTTAGCAATGTCAGATTAGGTGAAAATGGATTCTACCGCAGGTGATACGCACCCCGTAGTCGCCCTCGAGATCCCGCACCCCGGCTGTGATATTGTATTTCCCCCTCCGTCCTGTGTAGACCCCCCTACTGTAGACCCCCCGGACACTGTAGACACCTCGTGCTACGAATTCTTCAGTCTGGATGACAACACACAGCAGACCCTGCTCAACCTGTGCGAGGAGACGATATTCGTCCGGCCCCGCCTGGAAGATCGGGAAATCCTGTGGGAGAAACGACACTACCTGGTGAGGGGAAAAAGAGTTAAAAAAAAAGAGGTTTGATAGAGGGAAATATAACTGCTAAGGGACTTTTCAGTCCTGGGTCCCGTCCCAGTCCCAGTCAGTCCCGAGAGTAAAGGGACTTTTCAGTCCTATGCTGGTAGTATAAACAAGGTATATTCTATTCTATTCTATTCTATTATCGTCCCGAGAGCGAAGAGAGAAGGAGGATAGGACAGGAGAAAGCCAGCTGTTCCGAGAACGAACCGGAAATCGAACCTGCGACCTAGGGCTTACAAGATAGACGCGCTATCAACCAAGCTAACTAGGCGGGGGAAAAAGGTTTGTTAGAAGTGAAACAACGAAGTTTTTATAACCCCGAAATCGAAGAGAGAAGGAGGATAGGAGAAAGCGAGCCGTTCCGAGAAGGAAACTTATCTTGTTCAGGATGAAGTTTCGCCCCGGCCTGGGACCGAACCCACAATCCGAAAGCGAAGAGAGAAAGAAGACAGGATAGGAGATAGCCAGTCGTTCTGAGAACGAAATATTTCATATCAAAGGCTAAGTTGAAGCGACTAACGGAGGATAAATGCTAATAACAGTTGAAGTTGTCAGCCTAGTTACCTTGGTTGGTAGCGCCTCTGCCTTGTAAGGACTTGGCCTAGACTCCAATTAGAAATTTCATTAGAAACCTTCAATGCAAAATAAATTGGATTGTTTGTAATGCAACATAATTATTGTGATAAAAGACAGCGGCGATATAAATTTGTATGACGGTTTCCTTTGCAGAGCGCAAAAGCGTCAAACAAATGGAGTCTGAACGGCGCTCCATTCGCGGCGAAATCAAGCTGTCCATTAAGTACGAGCGCATGCGCAATAGTCTCACGGTGATGGTACAACACGTGAAGGAGCTGCCCATGGTGGGGGGCCAAGAGCCGAGTAGTTATGTCAAGGTGTATCTACTGCCGGATGCCACCAAGAGCACCAAACGGAAGACCAAGGTGGTCAAGAAGAGTTGTAACCCGTCCTTCATGGAAAATGTAAGTTAACCTCCGTGGCCGAGTGGGTAGGCTTGCAAGCCGAAGGTCCCGGGTTCGATTCTCGGCGGGGTCGACGTTTTTCGTCAGCCCTCACTACATCACTAATTTGTTGTTATTGTTGTAGCGGCTGAATGATGATGACAGAAAAAAAGAAAGGATATCCTTTTCTTTTTTCTTTCTGCCATACACTGGGGTAATGGTCCCTAGCCATGTTTAATTGGCTCGTCCTGAACCGCAGTTATCCATCAGGAGTACTTGTGCTTGTTCTTTAAAAGCAGAGAGAACTCTTTGAAACTGCCAGCTAGCTAGGCTGGTTAGGGTTAGCTGTTCTCTCCCCTGTTTATATTCCCACAGCCAGACGCTAGTCTACTCTCTGTTTAACGTCCTCTAGCCAGACCAGAAAAAAAGAAAGGATATCCTTTTCTTTTTTCTTTCTGCCATACACCGGGGTAATGGTCCCTAGCCATGTTTAATTGGCTCGTCCTCAACCGCAGTTAACCATCGTGAGTACTTGTGCTTGTTCTTTAAAAGCAGAGAGAACCCTTTGAAAACTGCCAGCTAGCTAGGCTGGTTAGGGTTAGCTGTTTTCTCCCCTGTTTATATTCCCACAGCCAGACGCTAGTCTACTCTCTGTTTAATGTCCTCTAGCCAGACAGTCTTAACTAGAAGGCAGTTAGTCGAAATGGTTGCCTTCATATTCATTTATGTTGGATTTCACCAATATTTATTCAGTCATTATTGACAGAAGGCAGTTAGTCGAAATGGTTGCCTTCATATTCATTTATGTTGGATTTCACCAATATTTATTCAGTCATTAAAACTCCTGTTGAGCTAACAGCCAGTTAAGTTCCATTTAATTTGTATTAGCTTAACAGGGCTGTTAAGCTAACGGGCTGTTTGAGGCTGGAAAGAAGGTTGGTGAAGGCCACCATTAGTCATTTTAGGTTCCCATCTATGAGCGTTCTTCTCAACTCCTCTCTTCTCGGGATCGAAGCCGCGGCCTAACGTTTACAAGACAGCAGACGCGCTACCAACCAAGCTAACTGGGCTGTCAAATTTGCTTTTTTAGAAGGTATTTCGCCTTGAAGGAACAAAGTATCCACTAATTTTTTATCACGATAGGTGAAGCTAGAAGTCATCGTAGGTTACAGCTTCTACTCCGAGCTCTCATAGCTACGTGTGGGGAAGCACTGAGGAAGAGATTTATGTGTCAGCAACTACTAGTCAAGGCAAGTCTAGTGGTTGATTGTTGATTTAGATTCCTAGTCGGTGGAACCACTTTTTTTTTCAAATAAATTACACCAACAAAAATAGTCAATTGTACTTATGATGTAATATTGTAACTGGAACTTGGCCTGGCGCACGGCTGTGCGCCTAGTTATGCACTGATTTTTTTTTTTTTTTTCTTTTTTTTCAAGGTGTTTGATAGATAGAACTTTTTTTTTTTTTTTTTTTTTTTTTTTTCAAGGTGTTTGATAGAAAGAACTGTAACTGCTAAGGACTTATCGTCCCGAAATCGAAGAGAGAAGGAAGACAGAATATTAGAAAGCCAGCCGTTCCACGAACAATTATTATCCCTTCAGAATAAAATCCGCCCTGGGTGGGGATCGAAGCCGCGGTCTAACGCTTACAAGACAGCAGACGCGCTACCAACCAAGCTAACTGGGCTGTCAAATTTGCTTTTTTAGAAGGTATTTCGCCTTGAAGGAACAAAGTATCCACTAATTTTTCCCATGTTATTTGTCTCGTCTCTCCACAGAACTTACACTCGATAGCTGAGAACATCAAAACGTGCAAGGAATCCCATAGGATGCGAAACCTGACCTCTGAACTGGAAGGCCTTCATGCGATGCTACAAGACACGCCCACCTGTTTACCCCTCTCTCCTAGTCTGGAGGTTAAAGGTAAGATAAGATAAAAGGGGTTGGGTGGAAATTTAAGTGATATACCTACCTCGGTGGTGTAGTGATCAGAACGCTCCCCCCCAGATGGCATCAAGTGGTATACCCGGAGTAACAATGGGCGCGGTCCACTATGTCCAGTCCTGTCTACTACCAGGACTGTCCAATGCAGAATCTGCCGCTAATTATCAAATTTAATTATAGGCTGAAGTCTGAAGTACATGTTTCATGTCAAACTCATTCCTCCCCCCTCCAGATGGCATCAAGTGGTATACCCGGAGTAACAATGGGCGCGGTCCACTATGTCCAGTCCTGTCTACTACCAGGACTGTCCAACGCGGAGTCTGCCGCTACATTTACCCGCCTGATTCACGCCTCAATGCGGTCCCGGTTTGTGCAGTTCAACTTCTTCATACACAATCTGTCCCAGTTGAGATTCTCCCCGGAGTCGAACGACGGACCCTTGTTGAGCTTCATACCTCGTACTTACACGTGAGTATACAGGGTCCTTTTTCACAGGCTGAGGAATATTGTTTTGAGAAAAAAAGGGCCTGCGGGACAGTTCAAATAGGGTTCTTGGAGCATGTTGTTCGAAATATGTGAAGATTTGTATTCCATTTGTATGTGGGAATAGGTTTGGAAAATCTTGAAAAAGTAGACTGGAAGTTTTTGGGAAAAAAAACTGGAAAACCCGGAAAAGTCAGGGAATTTCTTTTTTTCAAATTTGTAGACACTTTTTAGGACCAAATTAAGAATATTTCAAGCCAGCCTAATTATCTTAGAGCAAATAAAATAAATAATAGTTTATTTAAAATACACAGAAACGAAATAACAGAGATACACAAAAGTAGAATAAATCGCTCATGAGTCTGCCTCACAGGAATTGGAATCACTCTAAATGAACAAGATTTGTAATATTTGTTAATATTTTGTATTACAATGTTTGTAAATATCCACTCATCAGTTAGGGTGGCATTCACACATAAATTGATTTGAATTTGAATGACAATTTTTGCAAATATTCATTGCGTACAATTTCATCAATTAAACCGTGTGTCAATGAAACAATCACATTCATGAATGACCATTACAAATTTGAAACCTTTAAACTCCGAATGTTTGTAAATATCCACTCATCAGTTAGGGTGGCATTCACACATAAATTGATTTGAATTTGAATGACAATTTTTGCAAATATTCATCAATGAAACCGTGTGTCAATGAAACAATGACATTCATGAATGACCATTACAAATTTGAAACCTTTTAATTCCAGCTCAATAGATTGAGCCATTGGGTTAGCAATGTCAGATTAGGTGAAAATGGATTCTACCAATAAAACTCGCGATTGAATCCATTCGAGGTGATAAACACCTTATCACTAAAGAAATTATTATACATGTGGGAAAAAGATGAAAACTCATATTTAAAAGTAAAAGAAATAGAATAACTACCGCTCTTCCCTACATCACATGAAAATTTGAGTAACCCAGAAAAAAAAATGTCCAAAAAGTCATTTGTAAAATTTAAGTACCTTTTCTTGTCTTCCAGATATTGTAGAAAATCGAGGCTGTCTTGTGAACCACTTCATGAACATAATTTGGAGAACACTAGCACCTAAATAGAAAATTACAACTATAAACACCTAATTTTGATACCTATTTCATTCGAATAATGACTGAAAATTTGATCGGTCTGAATTTTAAAGCAAAGGCAAAGGCCACCAAGTCTAATATCAAAGGACTTGGGCAACAGAACACATTACAATACCTATGTCAATTTCAATAAAAAGCACAAAGCGCTTTATTAAAACTTTAATATATTTTAAAGCAAAGGCAAAGGCCACCAAGTCTAATATCAAAGGACTTGGGCAACAGAACACATTACAATACCTATGTCAATTTCAATAGAAAGCATAAAGCGCTTTATTAAAACTTTAATATTTTTACCAGAACTTCTTTTTTAACCTCCTTAAGACAGTTTGCACATGGGTCCTTTTCTCAAAGAGATGTAAAGGTTGCAAGGGAATGATATTGGTATCCTTACATCTACTTTGAAAGTTTTTTCCTTTACTCCTATGTCATCCATCGTCACAACCTTTGTTTTCAATTTTTTTCATTTATTATTTAGCAGTAAGTAGATACCTATATTTACAAATAATGTATCTATAGGAAAGTTTTATCACATATTTAAATGTACATATAAACCCACCTTTTCTCAAAGAGATGTAAAGGTTGCAAGGGAATGATATTGGTATCCTTACATCTACTTTGAAAGTTTTTTCCTTTACTCCTATGTTATCCATCGTCACAACCTTTGTTTTCAATTTTTTTTTTTTTTTCATTTATTATTTAGCAGTAAGTAGATACCTATATTTACAAATAATGTATCTATAGGAAAGTTTCATCACATATTTAAATGTACATATAAACCCTTCGAACACGACAATATTAAATTTTAACGACATTCCTTTTGAAATAATTTGAATACAAGATGAGATAAGTTGAAACATAACAGATAGTAATCAAGTACAAGATCGTAGATATAACAAGGACTTAACACTAGATCCATTACTATAAGGAGTAGGTTACTACAACATTGAATTTAAGTTAAAATCGTGCTCCATTTATAAATATTTAATACTATGTTTCGTGCAATGTTTGAGACAGTTTTTCATTTTGAATATATAAAATAAACCAAAGAGATGTATAAAAATTAGAAAACATCAATTTTTTAAAATTAAATGAAAGATTCCAGTTATAAAGATTTCATTAAAATACTTTTGAATTCACCTAAAACTATTTGCCAGGATCATTACTCCTGTGGTTATTTATTATTACCCCAGGAATACAATCAGAACCTACAATATGAACTAGTAGATGAAATGACTTGAATCCAACAATTCGTTTCGAATTATTTTCTCGGGATGACAATTCCATTACAACTGCATATTCCTGTGGTTATTTATTATTACCCCAGGAATACAATCAGAACCTACAATATGAACTAGTAGATGAAATGACTTGAATCCAACAATTCGCTTCGAATTATTTTCTCGGTATGACAATTCCATTACAACTGCATACCATTTATCTACCTTTAAGTAAACAGCTTACTCACTCAAAGAGTAACAACCCTGACAATTTCTCGTATAAAATTACAGAACAACAAAATAAGGTTAGAACCTAAAACTTACAACCTACGAAATTAGGCACAGAATTGAAAAAGAAGGAATACCAAAAATACTCTGCAGGGTGTAAAGGTGTGAGGAATAGGGAGCATTTCATATTGTCCACACATGTACCTTCTCTGCAACCACACACCAGTTGGCATGATCATAGTATGACGAGATTACATGGAGATTCTCAACATATCTCTCAATGAGTTGATCTAACTCTCCCTCACGGAACACATGGTAGTAACGATGATAAGTGATGGAACCTCCTGTCTCTGATAGAGAAGATTCCTGAGATGTTGAACCACTCAGTGAGGTCTCAACACTCTCTGCTGTTGTTAATACTTCAGGTGGTTCTTGTACAGAAGCTCTTTGTCTCACAAGCATGGGAGGTCTCCTGGAAGATTCTTCAGAAGAAGAGCGACCATCACATCGTGCCATCCTCCTATCAGCAAACCTTGTATCCTTACTGCAATCACTCCACCTGCTATCAGATGTGAACGACGCTGTGCTTGGAGTTTTGGCAACTTTACGACTGGAATCACTACTGTTGGTATCATTGGACTCTAGGGATGTGCCTGGTCTCAGGAGAGAGATCTGACTTCCACTGGTCACAGTCGATATTGTGTCTCTGCGTGAGTCCCCAGCCCGACTCACATCACTACCACTGAATGTTCTATCAGAGCCATCCCCAGCATCTGACTCTAGAGACAACCCTGGCTTGAGAGACTGATCTCCTCGTCTTGACTCATCACTACTGCTAGCATCACCAGATTCTAGTGAGAGGGTTGGTTCTATTGTTTCCACTGAGATGCTAGGTCTACGGTCTACATCACTCCCTGCTAGCAACTCTATCTTGTGAGACAATATTGTGTTGCGTCTGGAGTCTGCCCAGCTACTATCACTCTCCGTATCGCTTTGTTCTTTGATATTGTCTTTCTTGACTTTCATCAGATCTGTACTCCATTCTTCTTCATTCCGTACCACTGTCACTTCACTTCTTGGCGATGTGAAATCTTCATCAAAGTAGCTGAACGGATCCATCCGATGTAATTCAGCCGGTTCTTCTGGTTGGGGTTTCTCTTCTTCCTTGGTCTTGTCCATCTCACTGAGGAGTTTGTCACTCAGCTTCTCAGCAAAGTCAATCAAATGTTTTCTCTTATTGTCCGCATCGTCCAATAGGATGAGAGGTGGAGGAGGGAGGGGTGGAGGTGCTGGCGTGACATGTTTGATCACCACCTCCACAGCCTCCTCCAGACTAGATGCCACGCCCGCTGCAGCTTCTAACAATTGCCTGTTGGGTGAAACTGGAAGACAAACAGGACTTGCACTTGAAGCTGCTGAAGTGGCCGCTTCTGAAATTCAAACAAATTGAGTCAGTTATGCTATTCATTGTTATCCTCTAAGGAATTCCACCACTTTACCGCTTGGAATACCCCAAATGTTTCATGTAGCAGCAATAAAGTTATTGCGGAGCAGACAAACAGGACTTGCACTTGAAGCTGCTGAAGTGGCCGCTTCTGAAATTCAAACAAATTGAGTCAGTTATGCTATTCATTGTCATCTTCTAAGGAATTCCACCACTTTACCGCTTGTAATACCCCAAATGTTTCATGTAGCAGCAATAAAGTTATTGTGGAGGAGACAAACAGGACTTGCACTTGAAGCTGCTGAAGTGGCCGCTTCTGAAATTCAAACAAATTGAGTCAGTTATGCTATTCATTGTCATCCTCTAAGGAATTCCACCACTTTACCGTTTGTAATACCCCAAATGTTTCATGTAGCAGCAATAAAGTTATTGCGGAGGACTATAAAAATCATAACTGAAGAACTTAAACTTGGTCAACCCTGCCCGGCAGTTGTATCACTTACCTGTTGGTGCGGGTGGTGGGACTTGTGCCAACGTATCTTCGTTGACAACGCTAATGACACTGCCTATGGAATCCGGTGATGATACGCCACTGGAGTCACTGTCCACGTCGTCTATTTCGGGGTTGAACAGTTCGATGTTCATGAGTTTTGGCATTGGTTCGGAGGAGACCAGTCGTTTGATGAGCGGGAACGAGAGTTTAGTGGAGATGTCTTTGGCGGTTGACAGACCAGCTGTGAACATTGGGGAAATAGAGGTTTGGTTACTTTGCACTTACAGTGAAGGTTTACTGATTTCTAAATTTAACTCGGAGTTTTATAAGTCGGAGGAAGTCATTTGAACTCCTATATTTAGCTATGAAAATAGATAACTAGTTCCCTTAATCAGGCTTTTGTTTCAAAAAGCTGTAAAAATCAATAGAGTATACTCAACTGACCTGTAACTTTTGGCTTCTCCTCTATGGGAGTACTTTGCTTCTCGGTCTCAATCACTTTATTTTTCAAGCTCTCAGTTCCTTCACAAATATCCACACGCGGCTCTGTAGACCCTGTAATTGCCGATTTTGGAAGAGGAATTTTCAGGTCAGACATGGGTAAGAGGTCAGTCTCAGGCAGAGATGTTCTGCATTTGTACACTGGAGAATTCAAAAATGGTCTCGAAGAAGACGTAGGCACGAAGTGTTTGTTGATGGGAGACGCAGGTGCTGAGGTCCCTTGTAAGAGTGGCTGCTTGTATTTAGGAGACATGAGGGGTTGTTTGAACTTGGGTGATGTGGGAGGTGGGAACTTCATTTTAGGAGACGTTGGTTGAGGAGAGGCAGGGGCAGATTGCAAGGTCGGCGAAGTAGTGCTAGACAGGGGGTCTGCTTTGGGTATGAAGATGACGGAGGCAAAGCTATCCTCCGAGTCAACACTTGTGTCACTCTGCAAACTGCTATCCTTGGAGGAATCAGAACCATCCTCTCGAGACTTTCGCCTTTCCCCATCCACAGACTGTGCTCTTATCTTAACCAACGAAGTGGACTGAGCAAATGAGCTGTGTTGATTATTCTGTGAAGGTGGAGGAGGCTGAGGAATGGGGGCACTCATATCAGCACTCTTCCAGCCTTGGAGCATACGCACGAAGCCATTCTTGAATGAAGCACCAGCCACTTTTTCGATATTTGTGGTGGAGTTTTTGAGCTTTTCAGTCAATCCAGTTTTGAGCAATTGAAATCGTTTTGCGGTGTTGGCTGAGAATAGCGTATCCCTCAAGGAGTCAAGTGTGCGGTTTCGGCGATAGATAAGCTCTTCGTTTCGATATTTGTGGTGGAGTTTTTGAGCTTTTCAGTCAATCCAGTTTTGAGCAATTGAAATCGTTTTGCGGTGTTGGCTGAGAATAGTGTATCCCTCAATGAGTCAAGTGTGCGGTTTCGGCGATAGATAAGCTCTTCATTGAGGGACGCTTGCTTCTGAATGTTTTGCCTCACTCGTTCCTTCTCCCTCAGCCTCTCTGTAGACATGAGTTCTTCATTCATTGAACTCTGTTTGAACACATTACCACGGTTACGAGTCCCCAGTGCAGACACCTTGAAGTCAGGTAATGCCTTGACCAGATCTCTCATATCTCCCTCTTCCTCTGCCTCCACATCTTCATCATCATTATCAATGTTTTGCTTTTGTTTTACCAGCTTGGGTTTCAAACTGGATGTAACAGATTCTTTACTTTCTATAGAGAATTCTAGAGCAGGTACACTGGATCGAGATCTAACTATTGGTGTCACTTCTATCTGAGGAATGTCGGTTAAGCTCTTGGATTTTATTGTCACATCGGATCTTTGGTGTGTGGTGGCAAAGGTTTGTCGTTTGGTGATTGCTAGAGGTTTTGGTTCATCTTCGAGACGTCTTAATTCTATTGGAATGTCCTGTATATTCTCCTGGTTATCTTCACAGCCATCTGGATCATATCTCCGTGGAGGTCGCGTGATAGAGTTCCAGGACTCTAGGAACCAAGGCCGGTGACGATTCACCTTCTTGCTACCCGCCAATTTCTGAAAGAAAAGAGAAAAAGTATGTAAAATATTTGAAATTACACACCTACATAATACATTGACCAAATAATAAGCATCCTTTATTCACCTAATCCTAAATTCCTAACCGATAATGTTTTCCTAATGTTAGGACTCTAGGAACCAAGGCCGGTGACGATTCACCTTCTTGCTACCCGCCAATTTCTGAAAGAAAAAAGAAAAATTATGTAAAATATTTGAAATTATATACCTACATAATATATTGACCAAATAAGCATCCTTTATTCACCTAATCCTAAATTCCTAACCGATAATGTTTTTCTATTGTCACAACAGAACTAACCTGTAGTGCTTTGCGCACAAAACTGTAGCAACTCTCATTAGGGCTGGATAGACTCGAGCTACTTGGCGAACTGGGGAAAGGGTGAAATGATTTCCGTCTCTTCTTATTTGTTTCCGAAGACCTGGAACATGGAAATGGCGGAATGAAAAGGGAGTGGTTGACGCTTTTTCTTTTAAGACTACCTAAAATTAAAGGAACAAGCTGGGCCCGTCCCTCCGGGAATTTTTTAGCCCCTAGTTTATTCGATCGTGGTTAGAGAAAATCAGTACCTATGTACCTACCTAATTTGTTTAATATTCAGTTTATTATTATTCTTGATTTGATTTTTTGATTTTACTTTCATGTAATGATTTAAAATCAAGACTAGAGCCCGTTCTCCCTTTATTCCCAATATAAGGCTCAAGTCACCCATCCATTTATTGGCCTTGCTCGGCGTAGCTTAACATAGATAACGCTAAAACCGGTCTTAAATGATCGACTGAAGTGTTATCTAAAACTTTCTCGCTTTGAGTTCATAGGTCATCGCGACAAATTTCGAGATCAGAGCTAGTACCTATGTACCTACCTAATTTGTTTAATATTCAGTTTATTATTATTCTTGATTTGATTTTTTGATTTTACTTTCATGTAATGATTTAAAATCAAGACTAGAGCCCGTTCGCCCTTTATTCCCAATATAGTGTGCAAGTCACCCATCCATGATGACTAAATTTGATATGTTTACAATCAATCTGTCAAAGATTGGGCAATATAAAACAACGCATAACAAAGTTATGACCCTTTCAAATCTTGCGTTCTTATTGGGACACCCTTTATTTAGAAATTGAAAAATGTCCTTCCCACATTAGTGGAAAAAGATAAAATAAAGGACCAAGAATGACGCAAATTGTGCCCAAATTTTCATAACTATCAAGCTATCTATACGTTTCTATACTTAATCAACAGTTACCTACCTTCGATTTTCCTTGTTTTTCTCTTTTCTGAAACAGAAAATGCGATTCAGAAAATGTAAGGCATTTGGAATTTTTTTTCTACCGCTTTAGAGTATAGCGGTCGAATTCCCAAATATGTACCTAAGTACCTATATAGGCTAAAAATCCATGCCTCGGCTGGGATCGAACCAGAGCTCTCCTGTTTACCAGGCGAGAGCATTTTACCATTGAGTCGGCTAAAGGTGTGTCCACATAGTCAACTGGCCGTCGAACGATGTCGACTGAACTGTCCAAGTGTCCACACTACCTCAACAACATAGATTCACCTCGCCAATCGATATCGATCGACATCCGGTTGACTATGTTTGGACACACCTTTAGGTTTTGAACTATTGGCCACCATGTTCTTTAATTATAAGAACTGGTATCGATGACTTTATTTATTACTTTCTATTATTTTATTTTACAATTTTGGGTGGATCCTCATGACTTAGATATGATCCTAAATGTCACCCGTCCAAACACGCACCACGCTCGATTGTTCTTACCTAATGCAGGAAGACGTTTCTTTATCACTGTTGTACTGAGAGTTCTCCTCTTCAGACGTGGTGGTTGTGTCCAGGGAGGGTATACTGAGGTTCTTGGGTCGATGCCAAGGCACTAGCACATCTTGAGATTTGAACTGGAAATGAAAAGGATATCTTATTAAAAATATTAATAGGTACTTATTTTGTACTGCTCGAATAGGTTTTAAGGTGTGTCCACACATAGTTGATCCCGTCGATCGACGTCAAATAAAACCGTACACTGCCTCGACAACATAGAATCACGTCTTCAACTGTGTCCACATTTATATCTGGACACAGTTTTATAGGGGCGCTTTTCCTACCATCGAAGGTCTGTTCCTTAGTTTTCCGTTTCTGAAATGAAACTACAGTTATTTGGCAACCTGTCTTTCGTCTTTAGACCAGCTACTCACTCTCAGGTAGGTACACCTGATCAAGTCCACCTGACCGGTCTACTTGCGTCGATCGACGTCAAATAAAACCGTACACTGCCTCGACAACATAGAATCACGTCTTCAACTGTGTCCACATTTATATCTGGACACAGCTTCATAGAGGCGCTTTTCCTACCATCGAAGGTCTATTCCTTAGTTTTCCGTTTCTGAAATGAAACTACAGTTACCTATTTGGCAACCTGTCTTTCGTCTTTAGACCAGCTACTCACTGTCAGGTAGGTACACCTGATCAAGTCCACCTGTCGGGTCTACTTGATAGTGTGTGTGTGTGTGTGTGCTCATCAGGTATCAGGTAGACCTGACAGGTGAACCTTTTCAGCCGTACCTGTCAGGTCTACCTGACAGTGTGTGTACTCATCAGGTATTAAGTAGACCTGACAGGTGGACCTGATCAGCTGTACCTGTCAGATCTACCTGAGAGCGCGTGGCTGGCCGAAGGTTTAGCGTTCAGTTTTCCGTTTTCCGTTATTTGCAACCTGTCTTTCGTGGCAGAACTAACCTGTAGTGCTTTGCGCACAGAACTGTAGCAACTCTCATTAGGGCTGGATAGACTCGAGCTACTTGGCGAACTGGGGAAAGGGTGAAATGATTTCCGTCTCTTCTTATTTGTTTCCGAAGACCTGGAAAATGGAAATGGCGGAATGAAAAGGGGGTGGTTGACGCTTTTTCTTATAAGACTACCTAAGTTCCTAATGTTACAACAGAACTAACCTGTAGTGCTTTGCGCACAAAACTGTAGCAACTCTCATTAGGGCTGGATAGACTCGAGCTACTTGGCGAACTGGGGAAAGGGTGAAATGATTTCCGTCTCTTCTTATTTGTTTCCGAAGACCTGGAACATGGAAATGGCGGAATGAAAAGGGAGTGGTTGACGCTTTTTCTTTTAAGACTACCTAAAATTAAAGGAACAAGCTGGGCCCGTCCCTCCGGGAATTTTTTAGCCCCTAGTTTATTCGATCGTGGTTAGAGAAAACCAGTACCTATGTACCTACCTAATTTGTTTAATATTCAGTTTATTATTATTCTTGATTTGATTTTTTGATTTTACTTTCATGAAATGATTTAAAATCAAGACTAGAGCCCGTTCTCCCTTTATTCCCAATATAAGGTTTAAGTCCCTATGTTCTTCGCAGGGACCGTTGAACAGTTTAGGACTCCATGATGACTAAATTTGATATGTTTACAATCAATCTGTCAAAGATTGGGCAATATAAAACAACGCATAACAAAGTTATGACCCTTTCAAATCTTGCGTTCTTATTGGGACACCCTTTATTTAGAAATTGAAAAATGTCCTTCCCACATTAGTGGAAAAAGATAAAATAAAGGACCAAGAATGACGCAAATTGTGCCCAAATTTTCATAACTATCAAGCTATCTATACGTTTCTACTTAATCAACAGTTACCTACCTTCGATTTTCCTTGTTTTTCTCTTTTCTGAAACAGAAAATGCGATTCAGAAAATGTAAGGCATTTGGAATTTTTTTTCTACCGCTTTAGAGTATAGCGGTCGAATTCCCAAATATGTACCTAAGTACCTATATAGGCTAAAAATCCATGCCTCGGCTGGGATCGAACCAGAGCTCTCCTGTTTACCAGGCGAGAGCATTTTACCATTGAGTCGGCTAAAGGTGTGTCCACCTGTCCACACATAGTCAACCGGCCGTCGAACGATGTCGACTGAACCGTCCACACTACCTCAACAACATAGATTCAGCTCGCCAATCGATATCGATCGACAGCCAGTTGACTATGTTTGGACACACCTTTAGGTTTGGAACTATTGGCAACAGTTACCTACCTTCGATTTTCCTTGTTTTTCTCTTTTCTGAAACAGAAAATGCGATTCAGAAAATGTAAGGCATTTGGAATTTTGTTTTACCGCTTTAGAGTCTAGCGGTCGAATTCTCAAATATGTACCTATATGGGACAGTTACCTACCTTCGATTTTCCTTGTTTTTCTCTTTTCTGAAACAGAAAATGCGATTCAGAAAATGTAAGGCATTTGGAATTTTTTTTCTACCGCTTTAGAGTATAGCGGTCGAATTCCCAAATATGTACCTAAGTACCTATATAGGCTAAAAATCCATGCCTCGGCTGAGATCGAACCAGAGCTCTCCTGTTTACCAGGCGAGAGCATTTTACCATTGAGTCAGCTAAAGGTGTGTCCACATAGTCAACTGGCCGTCGAACGATGTCGACTGAACTGTCCACACTGCCTCAACAACATAGATTCACCTCGCCAATCGATATCGATCGCCGGTTGACTATGTTTGGACTCACCTTTATAGGTACCTTACACAATCATTAGTAATGTCATTATTTCCAAGTAATGATGATGAAAAATCAGAAAATCCGGAATTCCATCATTAGTTAATGACATTACTAATATTGTGTAAGGTACCTATTAGGTTTGGAACTATTGGCCACCATGTTCTTTAATTATAAGAACTGGTACCTATGACTTTATTTATTACTTTCTATTATTTTATTTTACAATTTTGGGTGGATCCTCATGACTTAGATATGATCCTAAATGTCACCCGTCCAAACACGCACCACGCTCGATTGTTCTTACCTAATGCAGGAAGACGTTTCTTTATCACTGTTGTACTGAGAGTTCTCCTCTTCAGACGTGGTGGTTGTGTCCAGGGAGGGTATACTGAGGTTCTTGGGTCGATGCCAAGGCACTAGCACATCTTGAGATTTGAACTGGAAATGAAAAGGATATCTTATTAAAAATAATAATAGGTACTTATTTTGTACTGCTCGAATAGGTCTTAAGGAATGTCCACACTTAGTCGACCCCGTCGATCGACGTCAAATAAAACCGTACACTGCCTCGACAACTTAGAATCACGTCTTCAGCTGTGTCCACATTTATATCTGGACACAGCTTTATAGGGGCGCTTTCCCTACCATCGAAGGACTATTCCTTAATTTTCCGTTTCTGAAAGAAAACTAAAGTTATTTGGCAACCTGTCTTTCGTCTTTAGACCAGCTACTCACTGTCAGATAGGTACACCTGATCAAGTCTACCTGACAGTGTGTGTGCTCATCAGATATCAAGTAGACCTGACAGGTGGACCTGATCAGCTGTACCTGTCAGATCTACCTGATAGCGAGTGGCTGGCCGAAGGTTTAGCGTTCAATTTTCCGTTTCCGAAAGGAAACCACAAGAAAGAAGAAGATAGAAGAGGAATGGGAAGGAATATAAGGAGAGGGATAGGGATGGATATAGGAAGGGAGAGGAAGAGAGAGGGAGATAGAAGAGGGAGAGGGAGAAGGAGAGAGATAGAAGAGGAATAGGAATGACGATAAAAGAGGAACAGAGAGGGAAAGAGCATAGCCCTAAATATAACAGGTCTTTGGCCCTGAACGGCCTAGCCGTATAGGCCGAAGAAAGAAGAAGATAGAAGAGGAATGGGGAGGAATATAAGGAGAGGGATAGGGATAGATATAGGAAGGGAGAGGAAGAGAGAGGGAGATAGAAGAGGGAGAGGGAGAAGGAGAGAGATAGAAGAAGAATAGGAAGGAAGATATGGAGAGGAATAGGAATGACGATAGAAGAGGAATAGAGAAGAGAGATAAAAGAAGGACAGGAATGAAGGCAGGGAGGGAGTTAAGGGGAGAGATAATGTCTTTCGTGTTACCTTTCGATTTTTCTGCTCCATCGCCCACACTGATATGATGATTCGGCCGCCAATTCTAAGCACCCTGGTGAGCTCCTGTAGGGCCACCACCCGTCTCTCTGTGGTCGTAAAGTGGTGTATCACAGCTATGGACAGAACTGCATCGAAACTTTCATCCCGGAACGGCAGGTTCAAATTATCACATAGGAGTATCTGGAGAAAGAAACCGAAGGATATAAAATAGTGTTACCCGTCACTAAAGACCTTGACAGTTATACAGTGATGGCAAACCTCTATGACGAAATGGCAGGTTCAAATTATCACATAGGAGTATCTGGAGGAGAGAGAAAAAAAAGGACATTAAAAAGTAACCCGATAAAATTGCTAGATAAAATTTTTGTACACTGCCTGGATCGAACTAGGAATCTGCTGTATGATAAAGATCCTGCCTATAAAGGAGAATCTAGACACTTTTGCATGTGATTATTCCTACGGTTTTATACCTACCATTTACCTACTCCTTAGTACGAATAAGTGGTACGGTCTCGATAGTACAGTGTAGGGACCCTATGTTCTTCGCATTTAGATTCAAGTTTTAGCCTGAAAGTCCATTATTTGTTCTCCTGAAAAGTAGTAAAAGTAGACCTAGGATCGTCTTGAACTGTCCCTTCTATTTATGCCCCATCTTACCACAGAGAGCTTCCAGTTAATTCAGAGTTCAAGGAATAGATACTGGTCTGTGTAAATTGTAAATCAAATGGATGACGTCAAAGAAAACCCCTAACACTGTGTTCTCCTTCTCCCTCTCCCTCTCTCTTCCTCTCCCTTCCTATATCCATCCCTATCCCTCTCCTTATATTCCTTCCCATTCCTCTTCTATCTTCTTCTTTCTTCGGCCTATACGGCTAGGCCGTTCAGGGCCAAAGACCTGTTATATGTATTTAGGGCTATGCTCTAATTTCTAATTCTCTAACCCAGTGGTTCTCAAACTGCCGTTCAGGGCCAAAGACCTGTTATATGTATTTAGGGCTATGCTCTAATTTCTAATTCTCTAACCCAGTGGTTCTCAAACTTTTTTTGCATGGCGCCCCCTTTGGGCATATTCTCATTTTTTTCACGCCCCCCTACCTTTGAGGGTTAAGCAACAATTACTTTGGTTAATATCTGGATGGGTGATTATCCGATTTTTACCAAATTGTTACAGTCGCGTCCTTGAACCATACCCGGGATAGCATACCAAATTTCATTTCTCTACGACAAACCGTTCTTGAGATATTTTGTTCACAACTTTCTACTTTTTCCTATTTAAACCTGTAGTACGTACGTTACGTACGTACGTACGTACGTACGTTACGTACGTACGTTACGTACAGACCATGGGCTAAAAACCACTTTTTTGGAATCAGGGGACCCCAAAACGGATATTTCCACCCATTTCCCGATTTTGAAAATTTGGACCGATTGCAATACTTTCTCATTACCTTGTATAGGTTCCCTATACGTAAAGGTAATAGAAAGTAAAAAGGAAAACAATGTTTTCCTGACACAAACGTTATCCTCCCTCTCTCTCTCTCTCAGCCTAAAGTAAAGGTCCGTTCCCACTTGTGATTTTTTCCCGAATGTCCTGTAGGCAATGTAATTCAAATGAGAGTGTTCCCATTACACATGATACGATTTTTTCCGAACGACAAATGGGAACGACTCTAGAATTTTTTGATTTCACCAAAATCTTTTGATCTTCCTTTATATGGGTTCCACTCGACGCGACATAATTATATGGACTTTGGTCGACTGTGGTAGAGACGCACTTTTTTTAAGATGAGTGTATCACCGCCGTTTTTATTTTGCAGCAATGAAACAACTGCTACATTAGACGCATGTGCAGTTTTCTGTTGTACCATAGTTAGTTACCTTTGTAATTAGTTAGAGGTTTTAGACTCACGTGTCCTAAACTCGAAAGTGAGCAAGTACCTACGAAAAAAAAAGGTCCCTTAAAATCCGGGTGCTCGTGAAAGTCGAAAAAAGGAACTGATAGTTCCCTAACTTTCGAGTGCTCCACTTCTCAAACAATGACGTCATCGAGAAGAGAGACTCGTAAACAAACACCCACCTACCCTAACGACCAACATAGAAAACTATTTTCATCTTACCATTGCCATCGAGACAGTACATTGAATTCCTCTACTTCTTCTTCCTCCTCTTATTCTTCTTCTTTTTTTCTTTTTCCTTCTTTTCTTTTTCTTCTCCTCTATAATGTGGGAAAGAAAAAAAAACTAGATATTTCTAGTAAGAAAAGTTATGCAAGAGAGAAGAAATCTCGTATCACGGGAGGAGAAGGGGGGAAATGAGAATAAGAAGGAGACAAGAAAAAGGCGAGGAATATGAAGGGAAAGAAGAAAGAAGAATAATAAAAAGAAGGATTTGGAGGATGATGCGGAAAAGTAAAAGAAGAAGGAGGAGAAGAAATAGGAGGAGATGGGGAGGAAGAAAAAGGAAAAGATGAAAAAAATAAAAAGAAGAAGGCAAAGAGGAAGGAGAAAAAGGAATCTCAGCAAGAAGTAAAAAAGAAAAGCCTCAAGCCTCAAGAAACCAGAAAAACAAGATAAAAAGGGTTGGAAATGGAAGGATTGGAGGAACGAGAGAAGGAAAAGGATGTAAAAATGGGGGGAAAGCATAAGAAATTTTGGAACAAGGAAACTAGGATAAGAGAAGGGATGAGGGTTGGTTGACCTATATTTCTCTCCCGCTTTATGCCAGCATCCCGTTGCCATATGCTCTAAGTCTCCTGTACCTAGGTATATTTCTATATTTTCAATCATTTTTTTGCCAGCCAGTAAGCTTGGTTGGTAGCGCTTCTGCTTTGTAAGCGCTAGGCCGCGGGTTCGATTTCCGCCCGGAGCGGATTTTAGCCTGACCGGATAATGTACGCTCCCAGAACGGCTGGCTTTCTCCTATCCTGTCGTCCTTCTCTCTTCGATTCCGGGACCATAAGACCTATCAGTTACAGTTCCCTCCTCTGTCAAATCTCTTTGAAAAAAAAAGAAAAAAAAATATCCCCCCCTCTCACTAACCTCGTACAACGCTATTTCTTCAGCAGCAGGAAGTGGTGAGCGGATTTTAGCCTGAACGGATAATGTACGCTCTCAGAACGGCTGGCTTTCTCCTATCCTGTCGTCCTTCTCTCTTAGATTCCGGGACAATAAGACCTACCAGTTAAAGTTCCCTCCAGCAAATTTCTTTCTCTCTCTCTCTCTCTCTCTTTTAACTCGCATCTAACATCCTATCGCCGCTGGCTCGTCTAGAACCAGTCCGTGGTTGACTTACCTACGTCACAGACCAACGACCCGGGTTCGAGGGCCTCGAGGAACGTTCGGACTTTGGGCCAGGCGCGGTCCGCCTGATCAGACTCAAAGTCGGCCAGGCATAGGTACCTTACACAATCATTAGTAATGTCATTATTTCCAAGTAATGATGATGAAAAATCAGAAAATCCGGAATTCCATCATTAGTTAATGACATTACTAATATTGTGTAAGGTACCTATTAGGTTTGGAACTATTGGCCACCATGTTCTTTAATTATAAGAACTGGTACCTATGACTTTATTTATTACTTTCTATTATTTTATTTTACAATTTTGGGTGGATCCTCATGACTTAGATATGATCCTAAATGTCACCCGTCCAAACACGCACCACGCTCGATTGTTCTTACCTAATGCAGGAAGACGTTTCTTTATCACTGTTGTACTGAGAGTTCTCCTCTTCAGACGTGGTGGTTGTGTCCAGGGAGGGTATACTGATCGGCCAGGCCTGATATCTGTTGGTAGGCCTGGTGAACGTAGGCCGTTTCAATGTCAATGTTGCGCGCTTCTCTTTCGCCTCCCTCCAGGGACATGCTCCCCTCTCCCTCCTGCCCTCGCCACAGCACTTCACATG
Organism: Diaphorina citri; assembly: GCF_000475195.1. Lineage (NCBI taxonomy): Eukaryota > Metazoa > Arthropoda > Insecta > Hemiptera > Psyllidae > Diaphorina > Diaphorina citri. The sequence goes on along the minus strand of NW_007378303.1, from coordinate 4,858 downwards.
GGTCGGTCTGAAACAGGGTACGGAAGAGTAGGTTAGAAGAGGCCTTTTTTAAGTGCTATGAAAAAGGGGAACATTATGACTATTCCTATTCCATTATGACTATTCCTAAGAGTGCTAAGCACATTGCATACACAAAAAAATACCAGGCATTCATACAATTTGTTAATACAAATGGATCATTCAACTCAAGTGTGGTAATTAGAGGTTTAACATTGTTACTTTGACTGAAGTTCAGATCATTCTTTGCATAGGTACCTAGTTAAGGACCAAGACCCTGAGTATTTAGGGACTGATAGACCAATTCAGATTCCCCCAAATGCCAAATTTTGGAGCATCCATCCCTGACCCCCGTCAAACTATTGAACTATTGGCCCCTTGTTGAAACATAGTTGAAGAGCCCCAAAAAAGTATAGGCGCTTCTGTCCTATCACATCTACGGGAATTGAAGAGGGTCTAAGACAGCCCCTATAGTAATTCCCAGAGATATTACAGGTTCTAGCACATCTTGAGATTTGAACTGGAAATGAAAAGGATATCTTATTAAAAATATTAATAGGTACTTATTTTGTACTGCTCGAATAGGGCTTAAGGAATGTCCACACTTAGTCGACCCCGTCGATCGACGTCAAATAAAACCGTACACTGCCTCGACAACTTAGAATCACGTCTTCAGCTGTGTCCACATTTATATCTGGACACAGCTTTATAGGGGCGCTTTCCCTACCATCGAAGGACTATTCCTTAATTTTCCGTTTCTGAAAGAAAACTAAAGTTATTTGGCAACCTGTCTTTCGTCTTTAGACCAGCTACTCACTGTCAGATAGGTACACCTGATCAAGTCCACCTGACCGGTCTACCTGACAGTCTGTGTGCTCATCAGATATCAAGTAGACCTGACAGGTGGACCTGATCAGCTGTACCTGTCAGATCTACCTGATAGCGAGTGGCTGGCCGAAGGTTTAGCGTTCAATTTTCCGTTTCCGAAAGGAAACCACACTTATTTGCAACCTGTCTTTCGTGTTACCTTTCGATTTTTCTGCTCCATCGCCCACACTGATATGATGATTCGGCCGCCAATTCTAAGCACCCTGGTGAGCTCCTGTAGGGCCACCACCCGTCTCTCTGTGGTCGTAAAGTGGTGTATCACAGCTATGGACAGAACTGCATCGAAACTTTCATCCCGGAACGGCAGGTTCAAATTATCACATAGGAGTATCTGGAGGAGAGAAAACAAGAAGGATGTTAAATAGTGTTACCCGTCACTAAAGACTTTGACAGTTATACAGTGATGGCAAACCTTTATGAGGAAATGGCAGGTTCAAATTATCACATCGAAGTATCTGGAGGAGAGAGAAAAAAAAGGACATTAAAAAGTAACCCGATAGGTACACCTGATCAGGTCTACCTGATAGTGAGTGGTTGGCCTTAGGTACATAAGGCGTATAGCTCCTAAGCATTACCCACTACCCAGGTACCTACTTTTGGACACAAAGTTACTTGGACACTTGGTGCATGTCATTTTGAAATGTCGCTAACCAAAAACCCATCTATCTTCTTCGCACTGGTTTTTGCAGGGGATGTTATATTTATGTGTTACGATTACGACACATAACTTGTTTACCTTTACCTTGTAACCAGTGGCGTAGATTTGGATTTCCAGGGGTAAAAGGCCTTTGTTCACTGTGTTATATTTCAGTGCGCTGAAACAAGTTGAGGCCTGAGCACACATCAATAAGTAGGTACACTAGATTCGTAGAAACTTAACCCATCCTTTAGGGCTGTTTGTCCTTACACCTAAGTCTCAGTTTGGGCTTTTTGTGTATCGTATGTACCTACTTGTATACGAAAATTTTGTTTTCTTACTATGGTCTTCGCACTGGTTTTTGCAGGGGATGTTATATTTATGTGTTACGACACATAACTTGTTTACCTTTACCTTGTAACCAGTGGCGTAGATTTGGATTTCCAGGGGTAAAAGGCCTTCGTTCACTGTGTTATATTTCAGTGCGCTGGGGCAAGTTGAGGCCTGAGCACACAATAAGTAGGGACACTAGATTCGTAGAAACTCAACCCATCCTTTAGGGCTGTTTGTCCCTACACCTAAGTCTCAGTTTGGGCTTTTTGTGTATCGTATGTACTTGATAAGGAGAACCAAAAAGGCAGATATATTTTGCAGAACTTCAAAGAATCCCTCCCTTCAAAGAAATCCTCCAAGAGATTATCGTATGTACCTACGAAAATTTTCTGTTTTCTTACTAGGAGATCTACCTTTACCATTTTAAAATATCCTAATGAAACTTTGTGAACTCCTAACACGTGTTGGAAATTTTAGAGCCAAAACACTCCTTGAGGTCACTAGACCAAGCAACTCTACATATAGCATAGCCAATGGCTCCAGTTACCAGTCACCAGAGCTACCCAGTAACATGCCAATAAACAAAAGTCATATTCCTGGACTAGAGGGAAATTAGATAAAATGGCCCATTGCATAGATTTTAGTGAAAAACTGAAACGAAATTACCTATTTCCAAGTACGAGAAGTTTTAGAATAAAGCTGTGGGCTGTTTTGAAGAATGTGACTTATTTCTACTCTATGACTCCAGTTACCAGTCACCAGAGCTACCCAGTAACATGCCAATAAACAAAAGTCATATTCCTGGACTAGAGGGAAATTAGATAAAACGGCCCATTGCATAGATTTTAGTGAAAAGCTGAAACGAAATTACCTATTTCCAAGTACGAGTATTTTTAGAATAAAGCTGTGGGCTGTTTTGAAGAATGTGACTTATTTCTACTCTTTCCACAAAAGTCAAACCAACAAGACGTGAAGTCAAATGAAATAATCCTCTAGACAGTGAGATAATTAAAATTTCACCAAAATAGACAAGACAGGGACGATATATTCAACATGTGGGTAGTGACAGATCCCCTAATGTTTTTCGTAGTCTTCTGCTTCTTCCTTGTTTCCCTAAGGCCTTTAATTAATTTTTAATTTGACATATGAAGGGCAGTTTCATCAATAGCCAAGGTCGTTAAGGACGAGACAGCACCTCATCTTTTTGCCTTTTTCGCTGGAAATACACACAGCCCTCCAATATATTTTCCTGTGAATGCACTTTGAAATAGCCAAAATTGAGGGTTTAAAGTCACTGTATAACTGCTAAGACGGTCATGCCCAGGCAGTCAATCGTCCATATACCAACCAGCCAGCAGGATGGTTGACTATCTGGGTAGTCGTGAGCTGCTATCTTTTCCTCTTTTTCCGGCACCACTCAGGCTGGTTGAGGTCAATGTGAGTAGATGGGTAGCTTGTCACCGAATGGAGGTAAAACCCCCGTCAACAAAAGGACCTTAGCAGTTATACAGTGACGATAAATCCTTTCAAAAAAGCCTAGTAAAGGCTCTTTCTCATTGATGCCCTCAAATTAATCTAACAGCAACTCGGAACCAGGGTGAATGACCATGCCATCGGCCAGTAGTTAAAGCCCTTACCCCCAAAAAAAAAGGCTCTTTCTAACAAATAAACGTTACCTATCCTTGCTAAGGAAAGCCACACACTATCAGATGTACCTGTCGTCAGGTCTACTTGATAGTAAGTAGCTAGCCCAGGTATGTAGGTACATGTATTTGCCACTGATTTTAATCTTGAAATACGTTCGCAACCTCCAGTTTGATATTCGAAGACGATCTCAATTCCAAATTTCAATTTGGTAACAAAGTCACATAACATCTCGGATCAGTAATTTGGTTTAAATGTCAAGTGATGAGATACCCATTTTTTGCCACGTTAAGGTACCTACATCATTTTTGTTATACGAAGTATACCTATCTGGTAAGGTTACGAGAAGATGTCGTAAGACATTATCTGAAGTAAGGTCTGATTTCTGGGCATTTACCGAGGTAGATCGGTCTGATCTGTCTGATTCAATACTTGTGACTGTGTGAAACAACCTCTCTTGATAGCTCAGTGGTCTTGTACAAGTTTGGCAATTGGGTGGTCACGGGTTCGAATATTAGTCAAGACAGAGTTTTATCCTGACCATTCTTTGAGGATTTGATCAAAATAATAGATAGATACCAGTAGGTAGTACTGTCGTGTTAAAAGGGTTGTTTGTTGTTATTCGACTAGGGGTTCGAATATTAGTCAAGACAGAGTTTTATCCTGACCATTCTTTGAGGATTTGATCAAAATAATAGATAGATACCAGTAGGTAGTATTGCCGTGTTAAAAGGGTTGTTTGTTGTTATTCGAGTAATAGGTCTGGTATAATCATTTTCTGAAACTTTTCATAGGATTTCTTGGTTTAAGCATCCAGTTATTTGACCTATAAACTTAACCCTTTTGTGTCAGCGTGATGGGAACCATTTCAGATGTTGTGAAGTAGAAGATTGTTTGTGATACTATGCCAAATACAAGTGTCTCCAAACTATGAAATCACTTGTTAAGGAGGAGTCCTGTTGATTTATATACGCTCTCTCATTTGTCATCTGATTTCATTCGAATAAAGATTAACTCGGAATGTAAATATCAATTTGCCTACCTCATTCTCAGCAGAGTGTATAACACTACCTGCTACCTGATGTCCTAAAGTCTTACAATACCAACGTTCAGAAAGTGAAAGATGAATTCTCAAAATGCAAATGTCATTAAGATACCTACATAATATGTATGAAGATAGGTATCTACTTATGTAGGTACCTACATATCTGGTGTACCTGTGTAATGTCACCACATATATGTAGATTACCTCTTCGGAAGTTACAGAATGTGAACAAGTTATCAGAGTTGTTTTGGAGAGAGCTCGTGAGACGGGATGTCTAAGCGTTATCTAATCCTTGACTGGATCTAAAGGTTTGC
>NW_007378302.1:0-126491 GCF_000475195.1 Diaphorina citri | reverse complement strand
CTTGGCCTTAATTTTCTGATCTCACCACTTTTAAGGGCCGACATTTTTGGATAGGAACTTGGCCTTTTTTTCACATTTATGTTTTTGTGGGTGATGATTACAAAGTAAACAGTTTTATATACAAAGTAAACAGTTTTAACAGAAAAAAAAAAAAAAAAAAAAAAAAAACGAAGACTAAATAATATCAAGTAACTACCTACCCTACAGGCAAACAATAGCAAATTTGAGGATAAAAAAATCATTAATAAATAATTATTACAAGAATATTGCCGTCTATGATAGCTTTGAAACATGGTGATGATATTTTTCTTTTAGAACCTCATACCTAATACCTACCTACTATTCAATTCTTCATTTTAATTCTTTTATCGTTTCTTAGATTTTATACCTACTTTCTTCTTTATTTTAATTTTATTACCTATTCTTTTTATTCTGATGATGCTCTACTCACGTTCTTTACCCACATGTTTAGGGATTACACTTTTTTTCGCATAAATATTTGGAATTGCCCCAGAAAAAAAACGTAAAAAATGCTTGTATATTTTATAATAAATTATTATGATATACCTAAGCAAGCACCTACATTGATTATGACAGATTTTTTCGCTCTCACTAAAAAATTCACGGTCTCTTATTATGCTCCATTGACTGACTGTCAGTCGAAATTAATGTTAATGAGCACCTTTATGAGGTAAATTAATATTATTTTCTCTATCATCATGTTTACAATTATGTCTATTGACCGGAAAAGTTCATCAATACCCCCCCCAAAAATCATTTACTTTACCAAATCCTGAGAAAATTCGTAGTAAAAAAAAGTCCTCTAAAAATCACAACAGAAAGAAAATGTGTGGGCTGATTCGACAATGAGTTATGCGAGTATTTAGAAAACCAATAAATCAACAATTTTTAATGAATTTACTGACACCGTGCAATTTTCAAATTATTGACAAGAAAAAAAAGAAAGCGGAGCAATTTTGGCTCTAAGCCCTTGAACATGAATTTTCTCTTGGACGACACATTTGTGTCATAAAAAAAAGTACACCGCAAAATAAAGTGTATTTTGAGTCCATGTTGTCCTTAAATTTTCTAAAATAGAAGGGTCGGTGCGTCGGGTCAGGCCTATATTTACAAAGAGGAGATTCACAGGGTCGTTCTTTGATACCCTTCAGTTTTCAAGGATGTTGATTTCTTCTTACGAAAAAAGTAAAAAAAAAAAAATTTTTTAAAAAACCCCCTAAAAAAAAAAAAAAAAAAAAAAAAAAAAATAGTTCAATCAACAGAAAAATCGAGTCCAACTCTTGAGATCTTTCGACAAAAAATGTTAAAACCAAACCTAATACGAGTTCACTGACAGAACAAAAGTAAATAAATTCAATGACACCTGAGAAACTACTACTGATCTTGGAACAATACTATAAGGGAGACACTTCAGTAGGGACAACACATCTCTCGAGAGGCCAACCAGCAACCTCATGGAAACCAAATTAACATAAAATTACAATATCATCGATCTTTATTGGTAGCATGATTTCTCAAACATTAAAACAACACAACGAGAGATGAGAGGAATATTAATTTCTATGAAGAAAATAAAAGACACTTCCGACAGGATATTCAAACAAAACTTACGAGAATAGAACTCAGGAGTCAAGGAACACATTAGTTTTAGTTAGGTAGCATTTGATACATGAGCATCTACTCATATTGAACTTTACTAAACAACAGAATATCAAGAGAAAACTACACAAATTAATAAAAGTTAAAATGTCTTGAATTTTCCTACCCTCCAAGATAGAAAACTACCGACTAGAATTTTTAGTCTATAGTCCATAGTCATTTAATATTTATATTTAGCCAACTAAAAAGTACTTACAATGTCCTCCAACATACCAATTTTTACAGGGAAACTTCAATAGGTCCTTACCACAAAATTTTGTCAAAATGTTTACATGATAACGTCAGACTGAAGAGATCAATTAGAGAAGAAACTTGAGGATTATCTATGAATTGCGTAATATACAATAGGTACATGGATTTATAGCACTGTCAATACTACCTTAACCCATTGAGTTTTACCAAGTCATACGGTCTTGCAAAGTGTACAACAGCTTTAGTCCTCAAGGAACACAATGGATTGAATTTATTAGTATGCTTGACACGTATGATTATTATTTTACATGTTCAGGGCATTTAATTAATACATATAACTTATTTGTAGATATATTATGTACCTGTTTATTCAAACGAGATAGTTATTTATTGATATTCAATAGCCGTTGTTCGATTTTGGCTTCTGCTTCGCCTGAGAACAAAAATCTGCATTACATTATGTAACTTTTAACCCTTCACAAATTCACAATAAATTATAGTGGAACCAAAAACTGACACGCCCATAGTACCAAATAGGTTGGTCTTTTTTCAACAGAACTTGGCTCTATATTTCATATGTCAAAACTTAACACACGAGGCCTGTTTTTTTTTTTCCTACGCCCGCGCCGTATCGACGCGGATTCACTCTGCGTTGAGAGTGGGAGTAAAAATTGTGGAAACTTCAGCAAACATGACAAATAACCGGGAAATCACAAAACACTTTTCTACTTGCTAGGAACTCGAGAGTCGCATCCGGAATTCAAGACGCCGCAAACGCCGCATTCTCTCAAAGAGATTCGCCAGGAGGGGAACTGAAATGAAAATCAGGCCACGTTGGGTTCGTATCATACCCAGCTATGGTTAAGACTAGAGATCAAGTTAAACAGCGGCCTTACACCTTGGCTACCTATTTACTATGTTCTCTGAGAGATTCGCCAGGAGGGGAACTGAAATGAAAATCAGGCCACGTTGGGTTCGTATCATACCCAGCTATGGTTAAGACTAGAGATCAAGCGGCCTTACACCTTGGCTACCTATTTACTATGTTCTCTATGTAGTATTTCACTCACCTAAGGCATCCATTATGTTTCCGCGCCTTCTGAAACAAAAGAGAAGATTTGTTTATCAGGGTACTGTCAAAATAGAGTAGTGAGACAAAGGGTTAATAAAAAATGAAGTTTGAAATTTTAGATTTAAGTAGACGATGCAAAACCCAGACGATCCCGACGTAGTTCGCTCATCTATCGTTTGAAATAATAAGATTTTTCTTTTTGAAGAGGTTTGATAGAGGGAACTGTAAATAATAAAAGTTAAAATGTCTTGAATTTTCCTACCCTCCAAGATAGAAAACTACCGACTAGAATTTTTAGTCTATAGTCCATAGTCATTTAGTATTTAGCCAACTAAAAAGTCCATAGAATGGACTTACAATGTCCTCCAACATACCAATTTTTAGAGGGAAACTTCAATAGGTCCTTACCACAAAATTTTGTCAAAATGTTTACATGATAACGTCAGACTGAAGAGATCTATTAGAGAAGAAACTTGAGGATTATCTATGAATTGCGTAATATACGAGTACAATAGGTACATGGATTTATAGCACTAAAATACTTGGGTCTTATCGTCCCGAAATCGAAGAGAGAAGGAAGACAGGATAGGAGAAAGCCAGCCGTTCCGAGAACGAACATAATCCGTTCAGGATAAAATTCCGTTCCGGATGGGAATCAAACCCGCGCCCTAGCGCTTGCAAGGCCCTACCAACCAAGCTAAATAGACTGGCTTCTATCCTTTGAAAGAATAACATGTTTGTACTAAGCATCAAGTAGTTTTGATGGAAAGTAGAAAGTATGGACAATTGGGAACATTTTCTGGCCAAAGTGTCAAACGTGGAAATTAAATATTTTGGAGATAGAAGTTTTGTGCAGCAAAACATTTTGAGTAGGTACTACACATTTCGTGTGTCAACTTAGATAAAAATATTGAAACGTATTATAAAGTGACAAAAAAAAAAAAAAAAAAAAAAAAAAAAAAGTGAAAAAATAACATCATAATAATAATAATAATAATAGTAAAATAAAAATAAGATTAAATTAATAATTTTAGAATGAAACGGAAAAGAAACATACTGGATTTGTTCAGAACAAGAGGTTGCCTCGTACTTTTTCTACTCGTCATACTCGTAATAGGGACTATAATCACTGGAACCATCATGTATCAGATGAGTATTCAAAAGAAAACATTTTCGAAGAACTTTCATTTGGAGATCAATAGTATCAGTGTTGATGACAATATGTGTGCTTACTCCCAAATGGCCCACTTTCCTAATGGAAGCGTGGACTTCAGAGGATTTAACAACTATACAGGTTACCCGAATGGCTGTTATGTGGTAAGCATACAATAGATAAATTACATAAGTATTATATAATTTATAGTAGTAATGATGATGATAACAATAATATCAGTGCTCATTTATACTGATTTAGGCATAAGAAAAGGCCGTATAACCCAGCTTGGTGACTTTATGATCTTATTCTGGAGTTTAGACTGCGGGAGTAAAGGTACTTTTCAGTCTCATTCAGGCAGGATAAACAAGGTATATTCAATTCTATCCTATTATTCCACAGGTACCAAACATTATTCACATCATCAAATTCAATGAATTCGAGTTTACATTCATTCAGATGATTTGTATCGCATCCATATTAACCAATCACAACCCTCGACTCCTCATATTGCACACCAACATGGAGTTCAAAGGAAAATATTGGGAAGCTATTCAGCGGCTGCCTGGCTTCGACAAAGTCCGAGTTCAATACCTTGCAAAACCAAGGTCCATTTTTGGTTTAAGTTTGAATGGAAAATATGGGATTTGGCACTCAAGTGATGTAGCTCGTCTCAGATTAATTCATACTTACGGTGGCATTTATTTGGATAACGATGTGTATGTTGTGCAAAGTTTGGATCGGTATAGACGCTTTGAGTTCGCCTTAGAGTGGAATTATCATATGAACTTGGGTGAGTTATTGGGGTTCACTGGATTGAAGCGTTCGGCAAATCTTCTGACTAAGTAAACATATTAGGTTATTTAATAATTAATAAATCAAGCTGTGGTGGATGTAGAAGAGTAGATACGAGATACGGTGGATGTAGATACGAGTACACTATTACCTCTATTCAATACAGCTAGCATTTTCTTTGTTAAGTATGTACAAATGAGTATATCCCTATATGTATAAACAAACTTATCCATGTTTTAGGTAAGGAAAACCTAAGCCTACTAGCTACCTCTAAATTTCCACCTCATTGTCTACTCTCACAGGTAATCAAATTCTAATTGGTCACAGAGATGCCCGGGTTATACCACTCTGGCTAGATACATATAAGGAGTACAACGCATCTCTGTGGTATTACAATGGAGGAGTACTCCCCACTAAGGCAGTCCTGGAACACAAGCCTGAACTCATACATCGGGTGAGTAAAAGTAAAAGAGATTCAGTAGACAACAATTCACAATGATGTCAATGCTCCGCAAAAATAAAATGGTAATACGAAATCAGAAATGAATGTGTTATTTGATCGTTAGGTTTAAAAATCTAATAATTGATTTAATTCCTTTTCTTTTTCCTCTAGGTGAGGGACAAGTTTGGAACAGATACACAGATGATTTTTTATCTGTACCTCAATAACGATACATCATGGCAATGGCAGGAGTACGATGTAATTCATTTGTTCATACGCTACCAAGGATTTGAGTTTAATGAAAGCTCAGTGTTCAGATACCCACACACTGTTATCAAAGATATGATACTACGTTTTCTGCCAGACTATATGTTTCCCACTTCTGAAGAGCTCAGGAGAATTAATAATAGGTAATATGGAAGTTTATTTTATACCACCTTAACAATAAAATGGTCTTTTGGAATAAATCCCTTTAAGTACCTACTAGAGTACTTTTAGGTAATTCTTTTATGCCGAGTTTTTTTTCTTCTTGATTTTTCTTCATCTTCTTTATTCCTTCATTCTTTAGTTTCATTTATATTTCATTGTTTCTTGCAAGATAAGTAGAATTCTTTTATTTTTAATTTCATATTTTCATTTTCTTTTAGTTCATCTGGTAATTACTAAGAGTAACAGTCCCTCTATCAAACCTCTTTAAAAAGAAGATGTTTTCTTCGTGAGATAAACGCTAAATGGGGCACAATAGGGGCCCTAGAGTTAATTAAACCGCTACCAAGGCCGCACGCGTCTTCTAGATTCTAGGAGAGCCAAGGGCAAACTCAAATACTGTGGCGCGTGGATCTCCCATTTGGATCATCATGTTGGGTGATCGTTAACCTAATTTTCGACAGTAATTGTGAAGTCACAATTTTCGTATAATTATTACAATTATATTTTGACAGTAAATGTCATGATGTTTTCGATGAATTTATTTTGAGAATCAACCACAGAAAAACATAGTAATTTAAGATTACAAGGCAAACACCTCGTCAAATCTGTCTCCAGCTGGGAAGGTCCCCTCCACACTTGCCCCATTCCCGCGCTGGACGGCCAAACCAATCCTTTGGTAGAGGAAGGATTTCGCCTTCACGTCACCTGTCTTTTCGCAGAGCCGGTTCCCAATATCATCAATGAAAATTTTCATCTCGTTGCAGAACGGGCCCATTGTCTCCAGAGCGAGACGTTTGAAGATGTACCCGTCTTGGATAAGGTTTGCATATTTTATTCTTTTTCTTTGGCAGGCGGCTTCGGCTGCGGATCGTGGTTGGGTGGAAGATCTGGAAACGTACGAATCTGCGAGGGTGTCGACGACAGTCACGTCCCAGATTAGTTTCTGACCTCTAGACCATGCTATGAGTGTCATGCCATCGGGACGCTTCCCGTCACTCCGTGAGATGCCGGTTGGTTCTAGGGTGGGGTGCATGTCCAGCGAGCTAAGAGCACGACAGATGACATCGTTCAGCTCTGAGTGGCGAGAGAAGCGGCAAAAAAAACTTTGTTAAAAAACCCCCTTAAAAAAAAAAAAAAAAAAAAAAAAAAAATAGTTCAATCAACAGAAAAATCGAGTCCAACTCTTGAGATCTTTCGACAAAAAATGTTAAAACCAAACCTAATACGAGTTCACTGACAGAACAAAAGTAAATAAATTCAATGACACCTGAGAAACTACTACTGATCTTGGAACAATACTATAAGGGAGACACTTCAGTAGGGACAACACATCTCTCGAGAGGCCAACCAGCAACCTCATGGAAACCAAATTAACATAAAATTACAATATCATCGATCTTTATTGGTAGCATGATTTCTCAAACATTAAAACAACACAACGAGAGATGAGAGGAATATTAATTTCTATGAAGAAAATAAAAGACACTTCCGACAGGATATTCAAACAAAACTTACGAGAATAGAACTCAGGAGTCAAGGAACACATTAGTTTTAGTTCTAGGTAGCATTTGATACATGAGCATCTACTCATATTGAACTTTACTAAACAACAGAATATCAAGAGAAAACTACACAAATTAATAAAAGTTAAAATGTCTTGAATTTTCCTACCCTCCAAGATAGAAAACTACCGACTAGAATTTTTAGTCTATAGTCCATAGTCATTTAATATTTATATTTAGCCAACTAAAAAGTACTTACAATGTCCTCCAACATACCAATTTTTACAGGGAAACTTCAATAGGTCCTTACCACAAAATTTTGTCAAAATGTTTACATGATAACGTCAGACTGAAGAGATCAATTAGAGAAGAAACTTGAGGATTATCTATGAATTGCGTAATATACAATAGGTACATGGATTTATAGCACCGTCAATACTACCTTAACCCATTGAGTTTTACCAAGTCATACGGTCTTGCAAAGTGTACAACAGCTTTAGTCCTCAAGGAACACAATGGATTGAATTTATTAGTATGCTTGACACGTATGGTCAATACTACCTTAACCCATTGAGTTTTACCAAGTCATACGGTCTTGCAAAGTGTACAACAGCTTTAGTCCTCAAGGAACACAATGGGTTGAATTTATTAGTATGCTTGACACGTATTATTATTATTTTACATGTTCAGGGCATTTAATTAATACATATAACTTATTTGTAGATATATTATGTACCTGTTTATTCAAACGAGATAGTTATTTATTGATATTCAATAGCCGTTGTTCGATTTTGGCTTCTGCTTCGCCTGAGAACAAAAATCTGCATTACATTATGTAACTTTTAACCCTTCACAAATTCACAATAAATTATAGTGGAACCAAAAACTGACACGCCCATAGTACCAAATAGGTTGGTCTTTTTTCAACAGAACTTGGCTCTATATTTCATATGTCAAAACTTAACACACGAGGCCTGCCCACTAAGGCAGTCCTGGAACACAAGCCTGAACTCATACATCGGGTGAGTAAAAGTAAAAGAGATTCAGTAGACAACAATTCACAATGATGTCAATGCTCCGCAAAAATAAAATGGTAATACGAAATCAGAAATGAATGTGTTATTTGATCGTTAGGTTTAAAAATCTAATAATTGATTTAATTCCTTTTCTTTTTCCTCTAGGTGAGGGACAAGTTTGGAACAGATACACAGATGATTTTTTATCTGTACCTCAATAACGATACATCATGGCAATGGCAGGAGTACGATGTAATTCATTTGTTCATACGCTACCAAGGATTTGAGTTTAATGAAAGAACAGATACACAGATGATTTTTTATCTGTACCTCAATAACGATACATCATGGCAGTGGCAGGAGTACGATGTAATTCATTTGTTCATACGCTACCAAGGATTTGAGTTTAATGAAAACTCAGTGTTCAGATACCCACACACTGTTATCAAAGATATGATACTACGTTTTCTGCCAGACTATATGTTTCCCACTTCTGAAGAGCTCAGGAGAATTAATAATAGGTAATATGGAAGTTTATTTTATACCACCTTAACAATAAAATGGTCTTTTGGAATAAATCCCTTTAAGTACCTACTAGAGTAATTTTAGGTAATTCTTTTATGCCGAGTTTTTTTTCTTCTTGATTTTTCTTCATCTTCTTTATTCCTTCATTCTTTAGTTTCATTTATATTTCATTGTTTCTTGCAAGATAAGTAGAATTCTTTTATTTTTAATTTCATATTTTCATTTTCTTTTAGTTCATCTGGTAATTACTAAGTTTATATTTCATTGTTTCTTGCAAGATAAGTAGAATTCTTTTATTTTTAATTTCATATTTTCATTTTCTTTTAGTTCATCTGGTAATTCGTTTAAAATTGTTTTTTTTTAATGGGAGTTAAGAATTGAAGCTCTATCAAACAAGTTTTGGACGGCAGCAACTTTTTGGGCGACATAAGGTTCGAAGGAATCGAGAAGACATAAGGTTCGAAGGAATCGAGAAGAGAATCTGGTAATTCGTTTAAAATTGTTTTTTTTTTTTTTATAGTTTCTTCATTATTCTTTTTAATTTTATTCGTTATCTTGTCTATTCTTTTCCATGTTTTCTTAATATCTCCTTTGCAATTCTTTAACTTTTTACAGTTTTCTTTTCTTTTAGCTTGAGTAATTTTGTTGTTGAGTTTATTTCTGAAATCTTTGAATTCCTTACTTAAATTTTCATTTTCTAGATTCCTTTTTAATCTTTTCCACAAATCATTTTTAATTTTAATACATTCTAAAGCTGTAGAGGTACATACCATCGCTGAACAATTATTTATTATTACTATTAATATCAGTATTATCATTAAGTTATAAAGTTATGAATAACATTATCATTATTGTTAAAACCTAAAAATAGTTGTGGCTGGATTTAATTGAACCAATAAATTATTCATTAAAAAGGAGGTCGAGAGTTAATTAATAAGCGGCGCATAGATGATACACATTTCTTATGTCAATCCAATTTCATATTGATCGATTAAATTGAACTATGGACATGGGCCGTAGTAATGGAATATATGTACCTATATACATATTTATAAATTACATTTTTGAAAATTTAAACAAGAAAGTTTAAAAGACATGCTGGTTTGAAGGGAACTTACCTTTCTTAAAAATGGCAAATCTCTAACATATGTACTTCACTACACAAGTAACAGTAGTACCTCGTAGTAGTGGATTAGATTAGATTCAGATGAATTTCCATCGGTGAAATCTACCGCAACATTATGATTCTGTTACAGAAAGTACTTTTTTTTTACATTTACCTAAACACAAAATAAATTAAAACACATTGATCGATTAAATTGAACTATGGACATGGGCCGTAGTAATGGAATATATGTACCTATATACATATTTATAAATTACATTTTTGAAATTTTAAACAAGAAAAACATGCTGGTTTGAAGGGAACTTACCTTTCTTAAAAATGGCAAATCTCTAACATAATATGTACTTCACTACACAAGTAACAGTAGTACCTCGTAGTAGTGGATTAGATTCAGATGAATTTCCATCGGTGAAATCTACCGCAACATTATGATTTTGTTACAGAGAGTACTTTTTTTTTACATTTACCTAAACACAAAATAAATTAAAACATTAAGAGCCGAAAAACACTAAAAACTCCAAAGAAGTTAACGGAGTGTAAAAAATGTAGAAAACAAATGAGAAGGCATTAGATTAGACTTCAAAAACAATCGCCACAAAAATCAATTCCAGTCAATTGAGATATTTTGAAAATAATTTTAAAGGTTTAGAGCGATAATTAAAATTAACAAATAGTTGTAAATGAGTATGTTTTATGTTGTTCACTTTACTAAAATAAATAAATAAATAAATAAATAAACGGAGTGTAAAAAATGTAGAAAACAAATGAGAAGGCATTAGATTAGACTTCAAAAACAATCGCCACAAAAATCAATTCCAGTCAATTGTGATATTTTGAAAATAATTTTAAAGGTTTAGAGCGATAATTAAAATTAACAAATAGTTGTAAATGAGTATGTTCTATGTTGTTCACTTTACTAAAATAAATAAATAAAACATTTTAGGACACCACTACGGAAATAGGATAGGGCTACTTCGGGACTGCTCGAGAATTATCGTAATGTTTAAATTTAATTCATTCACTACTATTCGATAAGGAGCATGCGGGGTGGAATGTGGAGGAATCAAAACAACGAAAATAACGGAGAGTGAGGGACTGGAGGGAGCGTTAATATAAACCAAGGAGTAGGGATAGACCGATAGAGCATAAACACGAGCATGTAGGAGTGAGGAAGCATAAATCTCTGCGTACACTCAAGAGAAATCAAAAAATCAACGTAATTAGTGTAGGTAGGTATTGATCCTAAAAATCATGGAATATGAAAGAAAGGAAAGAAATTTTGAGATCTTTTATAATAAAAGCCTTTGTTGAGAAAAATAAAACCCTGAAACTTGAAACAAAGTAAAAGGTCAGGGAGAGAGATGAAGGAGAGTTCCTAACTAAGAGGAAAGATGATGCAAGGGATGGTGAAAACGAGATAAGGAAGGTTGAAGAAAAGATTGAGGATGATGAAGTATGAAGGCTTAAAAGAGCAATCATTAACAATATTAACGCTTCATTGGCCATCTTTCTAACAGCATTATTAGATAACTGGGAAACTAACCTAATAAGTGAGGGAGATAAAATGTCTAGTATAATCTTGGGAGTTCTTTGCCTTTCCTGTGGAAAACTATTTTTATTATTTTCCCTCCAGAAGCTAAAATTAGGAACTTACATATGAGGTCGACTATTCGGTGCTATACAAAAAAACTCATAGGAAAACAAGGGGGAATAATAGAAGAAATGTACTGGATTTGTTCAGAACAAGAGGTTGCCTTGAACTTTTTCTGCTCGTCATAATAGGAACTACCTATAATCACTGGAACCATCCACTAATAGTACATCCAGAGAAACAGGGCACATCCACTAATAGTACATCCAGAGAAACAGGGCGCATCCACTAATAGTAAATCCAGAGAAACAGGACACATCCACTAATAGTACATCCAGAGAAACAAGGCACATCCATTAATAGTACATCCAGAGAAACAGGGCACATCCACTAATAGTACATCCAGAGAAACAAGGCACATCCACTAATAGTACATCCAGAGAAACAGGGCACATCCACTAATAGTACATCCAGAGAAACAGGGCACATCCACTAATAGTACATCCACATAAACAGGGCACATCCACTAACAGTACATCCAGAGAAACAGGGCACATCCATTAATATAGTACATCCAGAGAAACAAGGCACATCCACTAATAGTACATCCAGAGAAACAAGGCACATCCACTAATAGTACATCCAGAGAAACAGGGCACATCCATTAATAGGGAGGAAGGGAGAGAGAGAGAGAGAGAGACAGAGAGAGAAACCAAAGCTTTAAGTGAAGGGTTAAAAAACATAGTTATCTGATAGTTCAAACAAATATTACCACCCTTTCTGACAAGAAACTCAATCATTCTTCTCCATTATATTTACCTCTACAAGATGTAATAAAAACGGTAAGATAAAAAAATATTCAGGTCCACTGATAAGTTGGTAGTGAGTAATTGTCCACGGTAGTAAGTAGTAACTAATAAAATTAGGCATGATAAAAAGGATAGTTCAAACAAATATTACCACCCTTTCTGACAAGAAACTCAATCATTCTTCTCCATTATATTTACCTCTACAAGATGTAATAAAATCGGTAAGATAAAAAAATATTCAGGTCCACTGATAAGTTGGTAGTGAGTAATTGTCCGCGGTAGTAAATATAAAATTAGGCATGATAAAAAAAGTAATAGATCACAATAATAAACAAAAACTTGAAGTTTTTTTAAAATTTTAAAACTAAATTTTTTTTACCTCCCCTTGTGTTATATATCCGCAGTTTTTTTTTTTTTTTTTTTTTTTTTTTTGCGCTTTAACTATGTTTCGTGCATGTCGTTCAAGGATATAAGGGCTAAAGATGGAAACACACTGCCCTCACGTCACGTACTCTCATATCAGGTCATGTCCAGTCTCACCTCACGTGATATCATGAGTCGAAGCACACGTGTATCACGCCCAATCAGTGGAACATACAACAGGCTCTGAACCACGCACCTACTCAGCAGAGGAGCCAATCAAAGATCAAACGTCAACTCACGTCAAGCTGAGACATGGCTGTCCAGATATTGAATTACGTGGAGAACATGAGATACTGTCAATGAAGCTATCGTGAACGTAAACGAAATGTTAGGGGAGAACTTTGAACCACATTTTTCTGACGTGACATTGACTCCCCATGATGTCGCACGAACTCACGTGATGTGAGGGCAGTGTGTTTCTACCTTGAGCATCACGTTTTGAGATTTGGATTTTTTTTTCTAGCCAAAGTGCTAAACTTGTACGTTATTATTAATAATAATAGTAAATTTATTTTAAAAGGGGCATATTCGAGGAAACAAAAATAAATTCTTCTTGCAATTTCTAGCCAAAGTGCTAAACTTGTACGTTATTATTAATAATAATAGTAAATTTATTTTAAAAGGGGCATATTCGAGGAAACAAAAATTTTTCTTGCATCTTTTATCACAGGGGCATCTTTTTTCACAATAGTGAATAACGTTATTATATAATGCAGCAAAAAAGAACTATTAGAAGAAATGTACTGGATTTGTTCAGAACAAGAGGTTGCCTTGAACTTTTGCTGCTCGTCATAATAGGAACTATAATCACTGGAACCATCATGTATCAGATGAATCTCCAAAAGAAAACATTTTCGAAAAACTTGCATGTGGAGATCGATAGTATCAGCGTTGATGACAATATGTGTGCTTACTCCCAGATGGCCCACTTTCCTAATGGAAGCGTGGACTTCAGAGGATTTAACAACTACACAGGTCACCCGAGTGGCTGTTATGTGGTAAGCATACCTACATTGTTAAAGGTATGTATCTGCATGTGGAGATCGATAGTATCAGCGTTGATGACAATATGTGTGCTTACTCCCAGATGGCCCACTTTCCTAATGGAAGCGTGGACTTTAGAGGATTTAACAACTACACAGGTCACCCGAGTGGCTGTTATGTGGTAAGCATACATTGTTAAAGGTATGTATGTATCGTGAATTAGTGATGGGACTCGAGTGAGATTTTTCAACTCGATTATTTTCTACTCGATTATTTTCCAACTCGAGTTGTAACTCGAGTGGAAATTAATCGAGTTGAATATTTATTCCTGGAAATTACACCGTGCCGATTTCTCACTCGAGAGTCGAGTAGGCGAGCGAGTCGCTGATATTCGGGTTTTCGTTCGGAAACTCTCGGCATACGGGTATACCACTATACCCCTCCCCCTCTTCAGTTCTCTTTCTTGCATCATCATCATCTAGTAAGAGGCAAGAGGGGAGAGGGGGGTAGTGAATCATTCAACTCGTTAAACGAATAGTTTTTCTGACGAATAGATTTGTACTCGAATAGAAACTGCATGCTGCAATAATATGTGGCGAGTGCGCGAGTGAACTCGGGTCAGAGAACCCAATGAATAGTTTTTCCACTCGAGTGGAACAAAATAATAATCGAGTGCACTCGAGTGAAGTCAAACTCGAGTCCACTCGAGTAAAATCATTCACTCGGCCCATCACTATCGTGAATTAATTTCAAGTTAATTCAATTCCAAACATACCCTGGTCTAAACAGAACCCATGGGAAAAGAGAGTAAATTTACTATGGGTTGATGGGTTCAATTTTATGCCTATTCAACGAAAGTGTGGAATTGTAAAAGTTATAACTATAGAAGTTATAATAATAAATAGGTAACCCACATAAGTCAATATTATTGTAGTGAATTTTGAACAAACTTAAATTATTAATTATTATTGTAACTTCACTTAATGTGTAGGTAGTTCTCTGAAAGGATTTTTCGCCCCCTCTAAATGTTTCATCACTCAGTGAGTTCATGTTGTTAAATTCTACAGGTACCAAACATCATTCACCTCATCAAATTCAATCAAAACATGTTCGAATTCATTGAAGTGATTTGTATCGCATCCATATTAACCAATCACAAGCCTCGACTCCTCATATTGCACACCCATGTTGTTAAATTCTACAGGTACCAAACATCATTCACCTCATCAAATTCAATCAAAACATGTTCGAATTCATTGAAGTGATTTGTATTGCATCCATATTGACCAATCACAAGCCTCGACTCCTCATATTGCACACGAACATGTTCGAGTTCAAAGGAAAATATTGGGAAGCTATTCAGCGGCTGCCTGGCTTCGACAAAGTCCGAGTTCAATACCTTGCAAAACCAAGGTCCATTTTTGGTTTAAGTTTGAATGGAGAATATGGGATTTGGCACTCAAGTGATGTAGCTCGTCTCAGATTAATTCAAACCTACGGTGGCATTTATTTGGATAAAGATGTGTATGTTGTGCAAAGTTTGGATCGGTATAGACGCTTCGAGTTCGCCTTAGAGTGGAATTATCATATGAACTTAGGTGAGTTACTGGGGTCTACTGGATCGAAGCGTTTGTCAAATCTTCTGACTAAGTAGGTGAATAAGTTAGGTTATGTAATAATTAATAAATCAAGATTTGGTGGATTTAGAAGATACTATACGAGTACACTATTACGTATGTATACTCAATACAGCTAGCATACATTTTTATTGCTCCGTGATTTTCATTTTAAACGGGGGGAAATGTTTTATATTGAATGTGAATCTTTTCAGCAGGTGAATGTTTCCTCTCTCCTGGAAAAACAGCTTTTAGTCCGTCCTTCCTTTATTATTACTAATAATAAAAGGTATAGTGGACGGACTATTGTATTCGCTTCGGTGTCGGTTACATTTTTATTGCTCCGTGATTTTCATTTTAAACGGGGGGAAATGTTTTATATTGAATGTGAATCTTTTCAGCAGGTGAATGTTTCCTTTCTCCTGGAAAAACAGCTTTTTCTTTATAGGTCAAAAGGAAAATGAGAAAAAAAAACAATGTTTCATACAATCAGATTATTCTCTTTGTTTTGAAACAGGTGCAATTGAATAAATAGAAAGGTTTTGTTTCCAAGTGTTTAGTGCTTGAAGCGTGTGTGTAATTACTGAAGAGAAGTTAGTGAAGGGATTTTCAAGATGGAGCTAAAGAAAAAGTACAGCTAAAGGTGTTCCTGAGAATGGTTAGGGTGGTATGGAGAAAGATATCGAATTCAACTTGGATACTTGGATACTGGAATCACATAAGGTGCCGCAGATTTTAGGTACTCGTACAATATTATTAATTCTGTTACTCATAATTCGTATCGTGGATTTTGTTATTTCCAATAGTTCATGTTTTATTTTACATGAAAATCCCAACTGCCATTTAATTTGAAATAGCAAGACATGTTGTAATATGCAACACGTTTTTCTGACTAAAATAAATTGTAAATCCAACCAAATATTGAAGAAATCATTCTAAACGGATGACCCAAAAACACCAAGTAGGTAGTAGAATACTTTACAAACACCCAATACTCGGAAGACTGTGCAAATTTCGATAACAATACAAATTTGAAACATATAGCTAGCTAGTATAGTCGGAAATTCAATATAAAATATAGCATCGTCATTCGTGTTTTTCGACACGTAAAATTCGAAGAACATTGAGTACATTAGCGGGTGCAGTCTATTTCAAAAGATTTTTCTTTTTTTTATATTACGAACATTTTTCTTCCGAATAATCCTCTCACCCTATCTCCCAATTTCCCTCTGTTCCCCCCCACCACTTCAAATTAAAAGTACTGTATAAGGTGGGCGCCCAGGAAAACTCTGGAAGCTGCAGGGATTCTGTGGGGAGAAGGAGGGAGAGGACCTCAGACACAGATCATTGATTTAGGTCACGAATTTTCCCACCAGACTGCGCTTTTTCTATGCCGTACGGATTTTCACAAAAATTTGTCACGCAAGAAAATTGTATTTACTTATTTTTGTATCTTTGGAAGAATTTATGTTAATCCCTCAAAAAAAGATAGTCAAAAATGTTAGAATTCGTTTCTTACCCCATATATACAATGTTATAGTCCAGCTTCTCCCTTGAAAACAATGAGACATCATAGTTTGGCTAGCCTTTCCCTATACGGAGGAAACTTCACTTGTTCAGGGAGCTCAGAAGCGTGAATTATTCGTACAAAGGCACATGTGACCCATTTATGGTTTGGGGCCTCCTTGGGCCGATTTCTGGAAGAGGTCGTACAAAAGAATCATAATCAAATAATGCGGCACGTTTTTTCAGGATTTTGCTACAATCTTAGCTATGTACTCGTATTTTGTTCGTTTGAAATTTTTCACAGAGCTGCTGAGCCGCGCAAGTGTATACGCTTTCTTTTGCACCTTAAGGTAGTGGCATTTATTTGGATAAAGATGTGTATGTTGTGCAAAGTTTGGATCGGTATAGACGCTTCGAGTTCGCCTTAGAGTGGAATTATCACATGAATTTGGGTGAGTTACTGGGGTCTACTGGATCGAAGCGTTTGTCAAATCTTCTGACTAAGTAGGTGAATAAATTAGGTTATGTAATAATTAATAAATCAAGCTTTGGTGGATTTAGAAGATACTATACGAGTACACTATTACGTATGTATACTCAATACAGCTAGCACTTTCCTTGTTAAGTATGTACAAATGAGTATATCCCTATATGTATAATCAAACTTATCCATGTTTTAAGTAAGGAAAACCTAAGCCTACCAGCTATTATGATATAAATCCTCTAAATTTCCACCTCATTGTCTACTCTCACAGGTAATCAAATTCTAATTGGTCACAAAGATGCACGGGTTATACCACTCTGGCTAGACACATATAAGCAGTATAACGCATCTCTCTGGTATTACAATGGAGGAGTACTCCCCACTAAGGCAGTCCTGGAACACAAGCCTGAACTCATACATCGGGTGAGTAAAAGTAAAAGAGATTCAGTAGACAACAATTCACAATCTTAATCACATGGTTTTCTAATCTCCCTTGAAAATACACGGCACAATTCGAAAAACCTAACATTCTATGGTGAAATTACTACGTAGGAATATGATGTCAATGCTCCGCAAGGAGATAATGGTAATACGAAATCAGAAATGAATGTGTTATTTGAGTGAAATTCACAATCTTAATCACATGGTTTTCTAATCTCCCTTGAAAATACACGGCACAATTCGAAAAACCTAACATTCTATGGTGAAATTACTACGTAGGAATATGATGTCAATGCTCCGCAAGAAGATAATGGTAATACGAAATCAGAAATGAATGTGTTATTTGAGTGATAGGTTTAAAAATCTAATAATTGATTTAATTCCTTTTCTTTTTCCTCTAGGTGAGGGACAAGTTTGGAACAGATACACAGATGATTTTTTATCTGTACCTCAATAACGATACATCATGGCAATGGCAGGAGTACGATGTAATTCATTTGTTCATAGGCCACCAAAGATTTGAGTTTAATGAAAGATCAGTCTTAAGATACCCACAGACTGTTATCAAAGATATGATATTACGCATTATGCCAGACTACATGTATCAAAATTTGAAAGACAACGAATGATGAGACGACAGGGAAGGTTCAACAGAAGTTGCTTGCTCGTGAATGTATACGCTTAGGTTTTCCTTAGAAACGTTATCTCATGTACATATCGCAAAGCTTGTGAGTCTCTAAATTGTGTTGGTGAGAGGTCATAGTTATAGATTGGCTGATGTACCTACGTACGTATTACAGTCAATCAGTGTAGGTATCACATTCAAATAAGGCACATCCACCAATAGTAAATCCAGAGAAATAAGGTAGATCTATTTATACAAATAAATTAAAAGTAAGGAACATCCTTTCCCATCTATGTTTCTGAAGATCCCCTCTCTTCTGTCTCGCGTTTATCTCTTTGCCTTACTCTCCCTATTTCCATGTCTCTCCCCTATCTTAAGATCCCTTGTATTTGACAAAAATCCTCTCTCTCTCTTTCTTTTGCCTTGTTCCTCTCCCTTTATCTTTTTCCTCTCTCTTTCTCTCTCTCTCTCTCTCTCCTTGTTTTTCTCCCTCTCTCCCTTTCCTTTTCCTTGTAGGAAGACGAAAATTCAAAATCATTCGTGTTAAATTGAAATGCCAGAATTGAAATAAGTCAATTATGTATTAGATTTCTTTCAGAATCTTCTAAATACAATTTGGAATTTTAAATGGGCTGAAATATCATCAAATATTTCTAACTAAAGGAATTATTTTCCAGTGTGTTAGAGAAGAGGTAGAGTAAAAATCCAGCCTGAAAGACCTCTCCCTCCTTTGAAAATGTCAATAATGATGTTTTATCAAGTATCCTCCCCAAGTACCCACATAATTATGTATGAGCGATCTACGAACCCCACGTAGGTACATATCTTTTAAAGTACCTACTTGACTTTATATGTTGAGTAAAGTTATTCATACCCATGTTTAGAGACAAGAAGAATGCAGTGTTTTCCTGAGTATGGATAGGTACAAGAAACTTACTCAGGACAGAGGTTCTTATCACTTTGAGCCTTTTAGTTTTCCAAGTTTCCATAGCTCGCTTCGTTTTAATCGGAAATTTTGGTAGCCCAGTAGAATTACAACGGTCAGGAATTTTGCTGGCAAAGTAGAATTATAACGGTCAGGAATTTTGCTGGCAAAGCAGAATTATAACGGTCAGGAATTTTGCTGGCAAAGCAGAATTATAACGGTCAGGAATTTTGCTGGCAAAGCAGAATTATAACGGTCAGGAATTTTGCTGGCAAAGCAGAATTATAACGGTCAGGAATTTTGCTGGCAAAGCAGAATTATAACGGTCAGGAATTTTGCTGGCAAAGCAGAATTATAACGGTCAGGAATTTTGCTGGCAAAGCAGAATTATAACGGTCAGGAATTTTGCTGGCAAAGCAGAATTATAACGGTCAGGAATTTTGCTGGCAAAGCAGAATTATAACGGTCAGGAATTTTGCTGGCAAAGCAGAATTATAACGGTCAGGAATTTTGCTGGCAAAGCAGAATTATAACGGTCAGGAATTTTGCTGGCAAAGCAGAATTATAACGGTCAGGAATTTTGCTGGCAAAGCAGAATTATAACGGTCAGGAATTTTGCTGGCAAAGCAGAATTATAACGGTCAGGAATTTTGCTGGCAAAGCAGAATTATAACGGTCAGGAATTTTGCTGGCAAAGCAGAATTATAACGGTCAGGAATTTTGCTGGCAAAGCAGAATTATAACGGTCAGGAATTTTGCTGGCAAAGCAGAATTATAACGGTCAGGAATTTTGCTGGCAAAGCAGAATTATAACGGTCAGGAATTTTGCTGGCAAAGCAGAATTATAACGGTCAGGAATTTTGCTGGCAAAGCAGAATTATAACGGTCAGGAATTTTGCTGGCAAAGCAGAATTATAACGGTCAGGAATTTTGCTGGCAAAGCAGAATTATAACGGTCAGGAATTTTGCTGGCAAAGCAGAATTATAACGGTCAGGAATTTTGCTGGCAAAGCAGAATTATAACGGTCAGGAATTTTGCTGGCAAAGCAGAATTATAACGGTCAGGAATTTTGCTGGCAAAGCAGAATTATAACGGTCAGGAATTTTGCTGGCAAAGCAGAATTATAACGGTCAGGAATTTTGCTGGCAAAGCAGAATTATAACGGTCAGGAATTTTGCTGGCAAAGCAGAATTATAACGGTCAGGAATTTTGCTGGCAAAGCAGAATTATAACGGTCAGGAATTTTGCTGGCAAAGCAGAATTATAACGGTCAGGAATTTTGCTGGCAAAGCAGAATTATTTCTCTCTCTCTCTCTCTCTCTCTCTCTCTCTCTCTCTCTCTCTCTCTGTGGTGATGACACCTG
Source organism: Diaphorina citri (assembly GCF_000475195.1). Taxonomy (NCBI): domain Eukaryota; kingdom Metazoa; phylum Arthropoda; class Insecta; order Hemiptera; family Psyllidae; genus Diaphorina; species Diaphorina citri. Next base: position 105,790 of record NW_007378302.1, on the reverse strand, counting down.
TAATGGTTAGGAAAGGTACAACTGTTTGATATTTACTTTCCAGGGCCGAATCCAAGATTTTTTCGAGGGTGGGCCTGAGAGTCCAAACAGCAATTTACCGGGAGGGGGGGGTGCTTCATAATTTCGGAGCCTGGCCTACAGTAAAGGAGAAAAATTGAGCTCGAGGGGGGCCGCGCCCCCTCAATACGGCCCTGATATTGTCATAATAATAATAATAATTATGTATACTGTATTCAAAAATCAAACTACAAATTTCCCAGTTACCAATCATCAATTGCGACTGCTAACTTTGATAAGACAATTTTGAATGAAGCAAAATAGCACTGCAAGAAGGGAGTAGTATCACGTAGCAAAGGGATAATAAGGGATAATCTGAAGGTTTTTGGTACAGGCCCTACTTGAACTCTGAAGTGAAGCAACAGGTACTCGGGTTAGTCTATGGATGAGAGACCTTTCAGTCTGGGTTGTTCAAGGCTTTTTCGATATTTTTTTTTTCTCTCTTCATTTGTAGGTAGTAGGTACATCGATTTTTCACAAGTTTTTATATACACTGATTTTGTTTTTACACATGAAAATTTGCGTATGTTATATAGCTATGTACCCAAGTTACCTACCTATATAAATTACCATATCTAAGTACCCAAATTTCCGTAGATTCAAAGGACATAGCATATTTAATAAATATGAATCATTCATGGTGTTATTTACAGTATTTACTATTCTCTCTCTCTCTCTCTCTCTCTCTCTCTCTCTCTCTCTCTCTCTCTGTGGTGATGACACCTGTAATGGTTAGGAAAGGTACAACTGTTTGATATTTACTTTCCAGGGCCGAATCCAAGATTTTTTCGAGGGTGGGCCTGAGAGTCCAAACAGCAATTTACCGGGAGGGGGGGGTGCTTCATAATTTCGGAGCCTGGCCTACAGTAAAGGAGAAAAATTGAGCTCGAGGGGGGCCGCGCCCCCTCAATACGGCCCTGATATTGTCATAATAATAATAATAATTATGTATACTGTATTCAAAAATCAAACTACAAATTTCCCAGTTACCAATCATCAATTGCGACTGCTAACTTTGATAAGGCAATTTTGAATGAAGCAAAATAGCACTGCAAGAAGGGAGTAGTATCACGTAGCAAAGGGATAATAAGGGATAATCTGAAGGTTTTTGGTACAGGCCCTACTTGAACTCTGAAGTGAAGCAACAGGTACTCGGGTTAGTCTATGGATGGGAGACCTTTCAGTCTGGGTTGTTCAAGGCTTTTTCGATAATTTTTTTTCTCTCTTCATTTGTAGGTAATAGGTACATCGATTTTTCACTAGTTTTTATATACACTGATTTTGTTTTTACACATGAAAATTTGCGTATGTTATATATCTATGTACCCAAGTTACCTACCTATATAAATTACCATATCTAAGCACCCAAATTTCCGTAGATTCAAAGGACATAGCATATTTAATAAATATGACTCATTCATGAAAAGGACAAAAATGCGCATACTTGCCAAACTTGACCTCGGTTTTAGACACTCACTTGTAATACAGCCTACATCCTAAAAAGATTTAAATTTTAATTCATTTTTAAAACCACCTCTATTTCATAGGACATTTTCAAAGTTCCGGAATTGTGTTCTCGTTTATTCGATTTAAACACAAAAATCCTTTCCGCTCAAATTTTCACCCTGTAAAAGTGTCCCCCTGTGTATGAAAGGTTGGCGTATTCTATGTTGTGCCATCCCCCTTCCAGGCTACCCCATTCCTACTCAACATTTATACATTTTTATCATGGCAATGGCAGGAGTACGATGTAATTCATTTGTTCATAGGCCACCAAAGATTTGAGTTTAATGAAAGATCAGTCTTAAGATACCCGCAGACTGTTATCAAAGATATGATATTACGCATTATGCCAGACTACATGTATCAAAATTTGAAAGACAACGTCAAAGGGATAAGTCTCCTTGATCTTTAACCTTCATTCTCCAGTCTTTTACCTCCTATTCCCCATTCACTTCCAAACTCTTTTTTTTTTTCTTCTTTTCTTCATTTTACCTTTTTAGAGAACGCTGAGCTGAAGGATGAGATTTTACATCTACATATATATACTTTAATAGAATAAAGAGCTGGGATGGAAAATAACCCTCGGAATGGACACTGGAGAACCGCCTTGGGACAAATAAGGATAAGGAGGATAAAAGACTTTTTGATAAAGGTACTTACTTACATTTTATAACATTGATACGCTTCTTTGATTTATGCTCTCTTTGATTTGTTCCATTGGATAGAAAGCTGGGAATGACACTCAGCCCAAATGTTTTGACTCCACTTGAAGAAAGCTTCAGCTGAACCGAAGAAAAAATGAGACGACAGGGAAGGTTCAACAGAAGTTGCTTGCTCGTGAATGTATACGCTTAGGTTTTCCTTAGAAACGTTATCTCATGTACATTGTACATATCGCAAAGCTTGTGAGTCTCTAAATTATTGTGTTGGTGAGAGGTCATAGTTATAGATTGGCTGATGTAGCTACGTACGTATTACAGTCAATCAGTGTAGGTATCACATTCAAATAAGGCACATCCACCAATAGTAAATCCAGAGAAATAGGGTAGATCTATTTATACAAATAAATTAAAAGTAAGGAACATCCTTTCCCATCTATGTTCCCCTCTCTTCTGTCTCGCGTTTATCCCTTTGCCTTACTCTCCCTATTTTCATGTCTCTCCCCTATCGTAAGATCCCTTGTATTTGACAAAAATCCTCTCTCTCTTTCTTTTGCCTTGTTCCTCTCCCTTTATCTTTTTCCTCTCTCTTTCTCTCTCTCTCCTTGTTCTTCTCCCTCTCCCTCTCTCCCTTTCCTTTTCCTTGTAGGAAGACGAAAATTCAAAATCATTCGTGTTAAATTGAAATGCCAGAATTGAAATAAGTCAATTATGTATTAGATTTCTTTCAGAATCTTCTAAATACAATTTGGAATTTTAAATGGGCTGAAATATCATCAAATATTTCTAACTAAAGGAATTATTTTCCAGTGTGTTAGAGAAGAGGTAGAGTAAAAATCCAGCCTGAAAGACCTCTCCCTCCTTTGAAAATGTCAATAATGATGTTTTATCAAGTATCCTCCCCAAGTACCCACATAATTATGTATGAGCGATCTACGAACCCCACGTAGGTACATATCTTTTAAAGTACCTACTTGACTTTATATGTTGAGTAAAGTTATTCATACCCATGTTTAGAGACAAGAAGAATGCAGTGTTTTCCTGAGTATGGATAGGTACAAGAAACTTACTCAGGACAGAGGTTCTTATCACTTTGAGCCTTTTAGTTTTCCAAGTTTCCATAGCTCGCTTCGTTTTAATCGGAAATTTTGGTAGCCCAGTAGAATTACAACGGTCAGGAATTTTGCTGGCAAAGTAGAATTATAACGGTCAGGAATTTTGCTGGCAAAGTAGAATTATAACGGTCAGGAATTTTGCTGGCAAAGCTTTCCATAGCTCGCTTCGTTTTAATCGGAAATTTTGGTAGCCCAGTAGAATTACAACGGTCAGGAATTTTGCTGGCAAAGTAGAATTACAACGGTCAGGAATTTTCCTGGCAAAGTAGAATTATAACGGTCAGGAATTTTGCTGGCAAAGCAGAATTATAACGGTCAGGAATATTGCTGGCAAAGCAGAATTATAACGGTCAGGAATTTTGCTGGCAAAGCTCTTCCGATCACATCTACAAAATCCAAGATGGTCGCCATGTCGCCACTGAGTTAAAGATCCTGAGGAAAGAAAGTAATGAATTAATGGAAGAAAGAAAACATGATGATGTCTAGATGGAGAGAAAACAAGCCAAAATCCCACACATCTGACAAGATGACAGACAAGGAGAAAAAGAAAACATGATGATGTCTAGATGGAGAGAAAACAAGCCAAAATCCCACACATCTGACAAGATGACAGACAAGGAGGCAAAGTAGAATTATAACGGTCAGGAATTTTGCTGGCAAAGCAGAATTATAACGGTCAGGAATATTGCTGGCAAAGCAGAATTATAACAGTCAGAAATTTTGCTGGCAAAGAAGAATTATAACGGTCAGGAATTTTGCTGGCAAAGCAGAATTATAACGGTCAGGAATTTCGCTGGCAAAGTAGAATTATAACGGTCAGGAATTTTGCTGGCAAAGCAGAATTATAACGGTCAGGAATTTCGCTGGCAAAGTAGAATTATAACGGTCAGGAATTTGCTAGTCCAGTAGAATTACAACGGTCAGAAATTTTGGTAGTCAAGTGACACGTGGTTAGGAATTTTGAGTCTAGTCGCATCACAATGGCCAGGAATTTTCATAGTCTACCCGGTAATTCTGCAATTTTCTAATTAGCGCGTTTCAATTTTTCACCTTCAAAAACAACTCTCCAGTACACACCTGAAAAAAGGAACAAGATTAGAGCGATCAAATATCTCTAAGAGAAATCGAGCAGAATAAGATAGGACAGGAGGAAGAGAGAAAAAGATGGAGGGGAGGGAGGGAGGAAGGGAAAGATATAGGTCAATCAATCAATCAATCAATCAATCAATCAATCAATCAATCAATCAATCAATCAATCAAGAAGGATCAGACACAGATCATTGATTTAGGTCACGAATTTTCCCACCAGACTGCGCTTTTTCTATGCCGTACGGATTTTCACAAAAATTTGTCATGCAAGAAAATTGTATTTACTTATTTTTGTATCTTTGGAAGAATTTATGTCAATCCCTCAAAAAAAGATAGTCAAAAATAAAGATAGTTAGAATTCGTTTTTTACCCCATATATACAATGTTATAGTCCAGCTTCTCCCTTGAAAACAATGAGACATCATAGTTTGGCTAGCCTTTTTTGAGGAAAAATAAATAAATAACGTTGAATCACTAGTACACTTCATCAAAAGTTGAAATCATATTCATAGCTTAATTAGTAAAGGATTTTTTTTTCTTTTTAAACGCAAAAAATTGATAAAAATGTCCAATCATTGGAATGATAAAACGTAATGCATGTGCAGTTGTGTACGGACAGCACACATTTTCCCAGAACGTACGGAAATTCCACCGAACCTCTCTGCCTCTACCGTACGCACTGAAACGTTGTTCTCTTTTACCTTGATAACACAATCACTTGCCGTGCTGCGAAGACTTGTTGAGTATTAATACCTACCAACGTTTTTGTTTACGTTGCGAAGAGAAAGTATTTCCTTGGGTTTTGCCAAGGTAAAGTTACTCGGAGCGTGGTTTCAAAGTTGCCAGATCGATCTGGTATTTATTTTTCGCTGATCTCCAGTTGCTACGCGCATCATGACTGGTGTGGATTCTATTATCAACTATGAAAAGTCGGACCGGGAAGATTATTACGGGATTCTCGGATGTGATGAATCCGCCACGGTAAGTTCCATTGATGAATTTGATTTTTTGAAGGCAGCTATAACAGGTCAGATCAGGGCACGTGATCTTGATTTTAAAATAACATCTGATATATTTTCTTGTAAAATAATATTTATTTAGACTGCGGATTAAGTATTTATTTTATTAAATACATTTTTCAGTAATAAAATATTATTTTAATTTTATCTTTGTACAAATAAGCTATTTCATGTCAAACGATAATGTGAAGGTGGCAAATTATCCAGGAAACGGTCACCGATAAAAACAGACAAGGGATGACTACTAACTATCTTGTAGTCCCATGGGGAGGTGCTACAGATATTGCGAAATACAGGAATCAGGTAATGACGGGGAAATACAAATTATGGAAATCATCAAATACATTTGGGAAGAAACATTCTAGATGTTGAAATAAACTGAATATTAAACAAATTAGGTAGGTACATAGGTATTGATTTTCTCTAATCACTACGGGCTAAAAAATTCCCGGAGGGACGGACCCTGCTTGTTCTTTATAGGTCAAAAGGAAAATGAGAAAAAAAACAATGTTTCATACAATCAGATTATTCTCTTTGTTTTGAAACAGGTGCAATTGAATAAATAGAAAGGTTTTGTTTCCAAGTGTTTAGTGCTTGAAGCGTGTGTGTAATTACTGTGTGTAGCATGTTGCATACGTCAAACATAAAACCAGGCGTTCATAAAAATAGAGTAAGTAGGTCTTTGGGTAAGATCAGTGATCAGTGCAGCAGTAGTAGTTTCAAGTCCGTACAAATAATAGCTACATGTGCAAACGTTGGTAAAGTAAATATTTGCGAACACACAAGTGCAATTTTATATAGCTGCAGTATACGTCAAACATAAAACCAGGCGTTCATAAAAATAGAGTAAGTAGGTCTTTGGGTAAGATCAGTGATCAGTGCAGCAGTAGTAGTTTTCAAGTTGTCAACTAGTTACTATGTTACTAAATGCCGTAAATGCCTATGGCCTATTATATGATATTTTAACTTTATTTATTAGAAAAGAAAGGAGGGTTGAGAGAGGGAACTGTTATTGTCCCAAAATCAAAGAGAGGAGGAAAACAGGATAACTCACTCTTTACACATCTCTATAATTTTCCCCCTTGCTAATGACTTTTTAAATCATCACAAAAATCCCAAACCACAACCCTAGTAGCCTTTTTTAATTACTGAAGCTTAAATTCAAAACAGTTTGAATATGACGATGACAAATCTAGCAGTATAACTTTATGATAAATTCAATAAGGGATAATAAAAGTTTCCCCTTCCCCCAAATATTATCCTGTGGTGATAGTTTTACCCTTTTTAATCCCCCCAGAATAATTAACCATTGGGGGTTTAAATTGTCCCTCGGCCCATAAATCAGCTCCGAGCTCTGCTATCGAAATATTTTCACTGTCCAATAATATGTATAATCAAACTTATCCATGTTTTAAGTAAGGAAAACCTAAGCCTACCAGCTATTATGATATAAATCCTCTAAATTTCCACCTTACTGTCTACTCTCACAGGTAATCAAATTCTAATTGGTCACAAAGATGCCCGGGTTATACCACTCTGGCTAGACACATATAAGCAGTATAACGCATCTCGGGGGGGGGGGGGATTGGAGACTGTTTTATGTACATTACTAGCACTACTTTGGGATAAAATAATAATGCTCATGGTTCACACGCGGATTTTTGACTGGAGAGCACGTTAAAAAAAAAATACAGATTGCAATACTTTCTCATTGCTTGTAATACTTTGGTAATAGAAGATAAAAAAGTACATTGTTTGACGATAAACAATCCACGTCCACAAAATCCCATATCCACAAAACAAATGACTTGAACAAATGGCGCGTTCATTGTGCTGAGAAATGAGTTGGATTCAAAGCATGAAATGGAACTTGGGATCCCATTTATCTTGCAACGTGCAATTAGAAGGAACGTTTTGGGGCTAATAGACTGTACACGGAAACATGTAACAAAGGAAGAAGAGAAAGAAAGAAAGATGTGCTGAGAAATGAGTTGGATTCAAAGCATGAAATGGAACTTGGGATCCCATTTATCTTGCAACGTGCAATTAGAAGGAACGTTTTGAGGCTAATAGACTGTACACGGAAACATGTAACAAAGGAAGGAGAGAAAGAAAGAAAGAGAGGAAGAGGAGGAGGAGGAAGAAGGGAGAGAAAGAGGAGGGGAAGAGGGGTAGAGAAGGGAGAGAGGAAGGAGAGAAATAGAGGGAGGGGAGAGAGGAGACACAAAAGAAAACTGTGAAAATAAGCTGGTACACATTTTCTATTTTCTTCGCAAAAAAATGAACGAAAACTGGAAGAAGGGAGAGAGGAGACACAAAAGAAAACTGTGAAAATAAGCTGGTACACATTTTCTATTTTCTTCGCAAAAAAATGAACGAAAACTGGAAAAAAAAAGAAAATGACGAAAAAGAAACAAACTCGAGGAGGTAAGAACGTTGGATAAACAAAGGGATAAGTCTCCTTGATCTTTAACCTTCATTCTCCAGTCTTTTACCTCCTATTCCCCATTCACTTCCAAACTCTTTTTTTTTTCTTCTTTTCTTCATTTTACCTTTTTTGAGAACGCTGAGCTGAAGGATGAGCTTTTACATCTACATATATATATACTTTAATAGAATAAAGAGCTGGGATGGAAAATAACCCTCGGAATGGACACTGGAGAACCGCTTTGGGACAAATAAGGATAAGGAGGATAAAAGACTTTTTGATAAAGGTACTTACATTTTATAATATTGATACGCTTCTTTGATTTATGCTCTCTTTGATTTGTCCCATTGGATAGAAAGGTGGGAATGACACTCAGCCCAAATGTTTTGACTCCACTTGAAGAAAGCTTCAGCTGAACCGAAGAAAATTTCGGAAATCGGGTGTAGACGAAATCTGAAAGTTATGTAATTGAGAGTATACAGATCTCTGGTTTGTTAACTTTTGGTGTTTTTTCCAATGTTGAGTCTACAATTTCAATATGGGGCCAAGAAAGAAACCAATGTAATGAGTGTCGCGAAAAACCACCCATGGTAAAATACTATTTCCTGAGAAAGTCATTTACAGTGTAACATTTTCCAATTAACCACCTAGAGAAAAACACGTCCCGGAAAAATCAACCACAGTGAAACATTTTGCGGTCTAAACTTTGCACCACGAGCGACGAAAACATGACCTCAAACAAAAGTTCAACACAAAGTCAAGGACTTCATTACATTTGTGCAACAAGTCTTGTGCCAAGAAAGAAACCAATGTAATGAGTGTCGCGAAAAACCACCCATGGTAAAATACTATTTCCTGAGAAAGTCATTTACAGTGTAACAGTCATTTACAGTGTAACATTTTCCAATTAACCACCTAGAGAAAAACACGTCCCGGAAAAATCAACCACAGTAAAACATTTTGCGGTCTAAACTTTGCACCACGAGCGACGAAAACATGACCTCAAACAAAAGTTCAACACAAAGTCAAGGACTTCGTTACATTTGTGCAACAAGTCTTGTTACAGTGGTGTGTTGAGAGGAGAGGATTGGGATTTCTCCCTGCAGGTTCAATGGAAAAGGGATGAAAAAAGAAATAGGGATAAACAATAAAAAGAGTTATATTTTAGGGAAGGGGGGTTGGAATTTGACTGGTAACAAATGGATGCTTGTTAAGACGGTAAGTTAGTTCTGTTAAGGATGGAAACTTTATCTACTTCTAGTAACTTTATATTCACTTCCTTTTTGTCTTTACTTGTTCCTGTTGCAAAGAGGTATTCCAAAATGAGGTCTTCTCGGTAGATGTTCAACACGAAACCTTACAGACTGGATGTCATCCAACTTACACAGGTGAATTTGTAAGCTTGATTCGAGCCTTACATCCAATCGTGTGTGCTGACTGGGCATACTTAATTATCTTGGGAATAATAAATTAAAGTGCTCTTTTCCCAAAGAAATGTTTCATAAGTCGTAATACTTGAGGAGAGATGGAAAGAGTCAAACCACGTAGACATGGCCCGATTCCATTTCAATCAATATATTGCTCCTTTTGCTGTTTATAAATAGCAAAGAAAAAGAAGCAAATTATCCTACACCTATGTTTTGTGGTGTTTACCCGCCTCGCCTCCCGGTACGCTTGATTCACCACTGTTAAACTACTATAAAAAGTCATGGTAGTTGCGTCAGGGAATTACTTCTGAGGAAGGATATTAAATTTCATGTCCTAAAGATGGGTATTCACTATTTAATGAACCCACTTGGACACAAACATATTTTCCATGTATTATTCACACAATATGTCTGTGAAGCTAACGATACATTGGGATTTCCGAAGCTGTTCAAATTGAGCTTTTAGATCCCGTAAAACCCGAATGTAACACTGAGGGGGGGTAGTTGCGTCAGGGAATTACTTCTGAGGAAGGATATTAAATTTCATGTCCTAAAGATGGGTATTCACTATTTAATGAACCCACTTGGATACATATTTTCCATGTATTATTCACACAATATGTCTGTGAAGCTAACGATACATTGGGATTTCCGAAGCTGTTCAAATTGAGCCTTTAGATCCCGTAAAACCCGAATGTAACACTGAGGGGGAAAATATATACAACAGCGTAATACTCTTATTTTATACTTTTGTACATGGGTATCACATATTGCACTTTAGTAAATTGGATTTCTTTAAAAATATTTTACGTGAATATTATATTCATACATAGTACGAATCAGCTGTAGGTACATAGTGACATGACGTAGCAAAATCAAGATCAAGGTATTCCCCAGTCCATTGGGATTTCCGAAGCTGTTCAAATTGAGCTTTTAGATCCCGTAAAACCCGAATGTAACACTGAGGAGGGAAAATATATACACAAGCGTAATACTTTTATTTTATACTGCGTACTTTTGTACATAGGTATCACATATTGCACTTTGGTAAATTGGATTTCTTTAAAAATATTTTACTTGGATATTATGTTCATACATAGTACGAATCAGCTGTAGGTACATAGTGATATGACGTAGCAAAATCAAGATCAAGGTATTCCCCAGTAAATAGTTTGATAATCCGACATAGTCAGGAATCACACATTATAGTCTGTTGTAAATGTACTTACGAGATACCAATGATTGCACATTGGAAATAAATTTAATAGATATGAACCTGGACCTCAAGCAAATGATGGTACAGAGTTGGAATTTTTAACTCTACCGACATGGATAAATTATTTATTTTACTTTTTATGTGCCCCTAGGGTTTACTCTTCTCTTCAATTGCTTTAATGGACTTTTAATTTTTCCAGCATTTTCAGTTTAAATTACTACTCGTATAATGTCCATTTGTAGATACGAGTAAGTATACCCTTAACTCCTAGTTCCTACTGAAAAAGGCTCAAAGTTCAAAAAGCAACCTGATTTTTATAATACCTTCCTCACTTTCAACATGCAATGTGAAACTTTGGGTCACTGTAGTATTGGGCATTAGTGCTGTCGGTTTTAACATAATGATATAGAGGGGTAATGTTTGAAGAGACTGGTAAATGAAGATAAAGTGTGAGAGTACCTGATAGACATATCTATCATAAAGGCTGGACTATACTCACTTTCAACATGCAATGTGAAACTTTGGGTCACTGTAGTATTGGGCATTAGTGCTGTCGGTTTTAACATAATGATATAGAGGGGTTATGTTTGAAGAGACTGATAAATGAAAAGTGTGAGAGTACCTGATAGACATATCTATCATAAAGGCTGGACTACGTCAACAAAGGCCAATGGCAGGATAACAGAATTACCCGACATGGAATTCATGGGAGCACAGTGGGTGTTGAATTACCTAGCAGTGAACAGACAAGAGACAAAATCAACATTAGCACACCTCCCTGCCACTTGTGCTGAAATGGAATGCAATTATAATATCATTAGCCTGTGTTGTGTTAATGGAAAATCATTAGGAAAATACAAGGGATGTGAAACGCCAATGGCAGGATAACAGAATTACCCGACATGGAATTCATGGGAGCACAGTGGGTGTTGAATTACCTAGCAGTGAACAGACAAGAGAGCAAGAGACAAAATCAACATTAGCACACCTCCCTGCCACTCGTACTGAAATGGAATTCTTTACTTGTTCCTGTTGCAAAGAGGTATTCCAAAATGAGGTCTTCTCGGTAGATGTTCAACACGAAACCTTTTAAAAGTGTGTTCAGTTGTTCACACATAGCAGACGGCCGGTCGACTATGTTTGACACGAAACCTTTTAAAAGTGTGTTCACACATAGCAGACGGCCGGTCGACTATGTTTAGACACACCTTAAGAACCTTTAGCGGTGTATACGGAGGGCCACTGATGGTTCTCTCAGCTTGATTTAGTAGTTAGTACCTATAAAGCTATCGACAAGTAAGAGAAAATTTTCGCAACCACTGCAGAATTTCACTCAAATTTCACAAAAATATCGACCTACCTAGTACAACATAAAATTAAGAACCTTTAGCGGTGTATTCGGAGGGCCACTGATGGTTCTCTCAGCTTGATTTAGTAGTTAGTACCTGTAAAGCTATCGACAAGAACCTTTAGCGGTGTATTCGGAGGGCCACTGATGGTTCTCTCAGCTTGATTTAGTAGTTAGTACCTGTAAAGCTATCGACAAGTAAAGAAAATTTTCGCAAACACTGCAGAATTTCACTCAAATTTCACAAAAATATCGACCTACCTAGTACAACATAAAATTACAGAAACGAAATCTGGCCTTACTTACATGGTCGCTATGTCGCCAAGGGGTGTTCATTACATGCACATTGGAAATAAATTTAATAGATATGAACCTGGACCTCAAGCAAATGATGGTACAGAGTTGGAATTTTTAACTCTACCGACATGAATAAATTATTTATTTTACTTTTTATGTGCCCCTAGGGTTTACTCTTCTTTTCAATTGCTTTAATGGACTTTTAATTTTTCCAGCATTTTCATTTTTAATTACTACTCGTATAATGTCCATTTGTAGATACGAGTAAGTATACCCTTAACTCCTAGTTCCTACTGAAAAAGGCTCAAAGTTCAAAAAGCAACCTGATTTTTATAATACCTTCCTCACTTTCAACATGCAATGTGAAACTTTGGGTCACTGTAGTATTGGGCATTAGTGCTGTCGGTTTTAACATAATGATATAGAGGGGTTATGTTTGAAGAGACTGATAAATGAAAAGTGTGAGAGTACCTGATAGACATATCTATCATAAAGGCTGGACTATATCAACAAAGGCCAATGGCAGGATAACAGAATTACCCGACATGGAATTCATGGGAGCACAGTGGGTGTTGAATTACCTAGCAGTGAACAGACAAGAGAGCAAGAGACAAAATCAACATTAGCACACCTCCCTGCCACTCGTACTGAAATGGAATGCAATTGACAATTCTCATGATTTTCAAATATTTACTCATATGAAAGAAGAAAAAATTAAAAAAATTACACCGCAAAAATTTTTCAGTTACGTTATGTACTTCTCGAGATATGCGCATTTTAACGCGAGCGAAAGATGTGGCAACAGTGCATGACTAGCGATACGTCATTCCATAGTTAGGCGAGTAGAAAAAAAAATCCCTCGAAAAGCGCGAGTTCAAACACAAATATCTCGGCAAGTACACGACGGATTTTAAAATCGAAAACAGATTTGTGAATGTGATTTTTGACCGCTTCGTTTTATTTATGTTAGGTTGAATTATTTTTTACATGAGAATCCTCAATTATAATATCATTAGCCTGTGTTGTGTTAATGGAAAATCATTAGGAAAATACAAGGGATGTGAAATGTGTGGAAACCGTGGGAGACCGAGGGAATGAGAGCGGGAAAACAGGATGTAGGAATGTTTGAGAGAAAATTCTCGAGATCTCTCGAGTTAATGCAAATATCCTGAATGAGATTGCAAATGTGCGAAATTCCAAGACATTCTCCTCGTTCCTCGTCATTTGTCATTCAATGATAATTTCCTTTTTAAGTGAATAACGCCGTCGTAATGCTTTACACGAGGATATTGAAGAATGTTTACAGAATACAGAAGACTACAATGTTCGTGTCTGTTGTGAACATACATTGTCGGTCATGTGCCAACAAAAGTACGTACGTAACTCACAAATGACTAGGATACATAATGCACTGAAACTTTCGTTTAGATTTTAGGGGACGATAACTATATTCCATATTTTCCGAGTGTAAAAGTAATATTTCTTACCTGGAGACAGTTGTAAACGTACAATACAACACATGTGTGACAAGTGTCATGTAGTTTCATTACTACCTCTTACCCATAACAAAATATAACATATTAAGCGCAGGTATACATTTTCCTATACGGAGGAAACTTCACTTGTTCAGGGAGCTCAGAAGCGTGAATTATTCGTACAAAGGCACATGTGACCCATTTATGGTTTGGGCCGATTTCTGGAAGAGGTCGTACAAAAGAATCATAATCAAATGCGGCACGATTTTTCAGGATTTTGCTACAATCTTAGCTATGTACTCGTATTTTGTTCGTTTGAATTTTTCCACAGAGCTGCTGAGCCGCGCAAATGTATACGCTGTCTTTTGCATCTTAAGGTAAACGTTCCACAGAACCAACTTTTCTCTTTCCGTGTCCTAAAAATGAACACAATACTTATTTCCCATACTTTCATAAATGGGAGGCAAAATAAATCTACTCCTCTGACTAAGGGGAAGCTTAGGAGGCAACAAGGTCGATAAAAATAGCGGCTTGCTCTGTCTATTTCCATTTGACAGTTATGATTATGACTATGCCACATGGCTACGCCAGCTCCACAGTCTACTAAAGCTAGTAGCATAATTACTGTTAATAGTAAGTGCTTAATTGGCAATCAGCATAACGAGGCGGCTGTCAATAACAATATCATGCCGCACTTAAGTAGTGCTTGACTGGCAGTCATCACACTGGCGTGCTAAGCAGAATATACGTGGTTCTAATCCCGCGATGGGAGAGGTGGAAAATATAACAAGGATGTCATTTGGTTGACTCTAGTGCAGACTCCAGAGCTTAGACTTTTAAAGACTGCTTACCGTTTATATTTATACACAGCATTCATATCTGAAACTCAAGATGAAGTGTGTGTGAACTGAATGAACGGTTAAGAGACACATCGAAGGTGGTGTGCGAGGATTTTGATGGTTGTCCTGACTCTTGTGACATCAGGACCACAAAGGTTGAGATACATAGGAACTAGTAGAAGATAAAATGATAATAAATATAAATAGGTAAGCTAGGTAATATTCCCAAGTGAGTGGGTATATACACCATCTTGTATTGTAAATTGGAAATGGAATTACATATTCTGAGGGACTGCCAGTGAGTCCAGTGACGTAGATACTATTTCTCCCCCTCTCCCTCACACACACATATACACATACGAGGTTTTGTTTGAGGCCCCTCTAGGTCAATACTCGTATAAGATTGGATTGACCGGAGACGAATGTTCCAAAATTATAGATAGGGGGGCAACTGTACCTGTGAGGGCTGCTGAGGTGGGATATACGCCAGAGAGAACTGTGTGGGTCCGTTTAGGGGGGCCGGGGCCCTCCTTCGAACTCCATTTTTTCACCTTTCGTGTCAGACTCCTAAAATTTGGAGCATCCAACCCCCCTCGACGAAATCCTGGATACGGCCCTGGTCTGGGAAAAGAGCTTCCGATTTGAATTGGACTGTGTGGGAAAAGAGCACTTCGACATAAAGTGGGGTATTTCTCATCTTCTGGAATCGAGAATATTATTTCACCTCTTGAATTTATAATTTCCTTGTATTTACTCAACCACAGACGGCACAAACCACAGCCTTTAGTGGCAATTTTAGGTGAACAAAGTTCTAAAAGGGTCTGGGAATTTAAGCAATTCGGCCAATTTCCGCAACTCCAATCTCCCCACTCTTCACTTTATGCGCAGGGAAATATTGAAACATATTGCGTTGGAACGGAGTTTTTTCTGTGAGTGAAATAAAAGTAGTAAAAAAGATGAGTAGGAAGTACAGAGTCGTTCTTGGAACAGGCCACAGGTTTCTTGTGGCTTAACGTGGGAGGTTTTTTTTTTAGTATCGTATCATAAATAGGTATTAGTCAGCTTTTGATCTAGTACGCATAGAATATTATGGGACAGAAGCAGGATTCAACCTTTTTTTTTTTTTTTTGAGAAAATGAGTTCTGTCGCCTTTTGTTCAGTAGCCTCCCTGTCATACTCTAAGAAGTAAAAATAGAGTTCTTCGTACAACCTGATGCTTCTAGGAAATAGAAAATACAATTTTCTCTCAGGTACATGGTTTCTGGTAGAAAAAAAGTAATGTTACTAGACGGGAAACGTTTTCTCTTTTGCAAAATTTGCCGTTTCATTAAAATAAATGAGAAAGACAAGAAGAGAAAGAGAGACAAGAAGGAGGGGAAAGAAGGAAAAAGAAAAGGAAGTGGAGGGAAAGATAAAAAGAAACCAGGACAAAGAGAGGAGAGCAGAAAC
The DNA here is from genome assembly GCF_000475195.1 of Diaphorina citri. NCBI lineage: Eukaryota > Metazoa > Arthropoda > Insecta > Hemiptera > Psyllidae > Diaphorina > Diaphorina citri. The sequence goes on along the minus strand of NW_007378302.1, from coordinate 89,869 downwards.
GATGGAAAGATATTTGAATTTTTCCATTCCAGCGTTGGAAAAAAAAGTTACGCATTTTGATGTCTTGTCTTAAACAAATACGAAAGTACCTCCTCCCTTAGCTAATAAGTTACTTTTAAAGACTAAGAAAAAAGTAAAAATAAAAAATGGAGGTAAAAAGTTACGTTATTACTCAGGATGTCTCTGTAAAAGCGGTACAAATAAATTGAAAAATGAAAATATACTTTCTGTATACAGGGTGTCATAACTACAGATGTACCTACATAGAGAATATTCATCAATCAATGGGTCGATACATGCTGTATTTTGTACCTTCAGAATCTCAAACTAACAAAGAATTTTTCAAAGACTTCCTTAAAAAAAAAAAAGAAAAAAAAAAAAAAGAACAAATTTCTTCAAGATTAATAATTCAACTGGATGTACTTCAATCTCTTAGTTTCGTCTCCAGCATAAATGTTTACACTATACAACGAACCCTGGTCCCTGTCATCAATAAGTAAATCCTAAGGGAGGGAAGAGAGCCTGTGGGATATTTATTTTTCTGAAAAAGCTTTCGATAAGGTAAAAGCTCCTGAAAGCATCCAACGTTTACGTGAGGGTTGAAACCACAAATGCTGGAGCAAATGTGTGTCACATAATAATTATAAATGGGTGGAGAAAGAGTAGGAAGGAAAAGGTAATGAAAAAAAAAGAGCAGATAGCAGGAAGGGAAAGTTCGATATGAAAGAGAAATAAAGAGATTGAAAAGGGTCAACAAGGTAGATACGAAAAATTGGAGAGAAAAAATCCGAGGACATCAGAATGTACCTACGCAGAATTAAGTATTAGAAGGGACACATGACTTGTTTAATATCCTTTTCAGTTCTGAGCCCTTTAAGCTCTGAAAGCTCTCTCCGTCTCCTCTTTGTCCCTTATTCGCTTCCTCTCGTATTCCTTTTCCATCCTACCACCCGCTGTTTTGTCTTTCTCCAATGATAAAATATCTACTCTTGGTCTTCCGCTGCAATAATTTCCATTCTTTTTTCACGCTATTCTCTCTTCCCCAAAGGCCCTTTCTTCTCTCTTTCTCTCCTATTTACAAAGTTTAAATCCTTGTCTCTTCCTAGGGGTTCCGTCTCTCTTCTTTCCCTTTTAACCTCTTGTTCTCCTTCCTCTCTATTTATTTCTTCCTCTTTTCCTGCAGCAGGTAATTCTCAGCGAATTTGAATGGTTCAACATAGAGATGGACTTAGAAGGTCCTTATATTGGATCCGTATATTGATTTAAGATTTCTCTAGAATTTGCTTCTGCATTAATTCATTTTGATCTGAAAGTCATTATTTAGATTATGTAGGTACGAGTATGGTATGTATACGATATACCTACCTTGTGTGCAATTGATTCCTCGTCTGTACCTATCACTAATGTGTCTAGCGTAAAGTAGCTAATTATGTATAGGTACGTAACCTTAATCTTGTGAGTAGGTATAAACAGTCAAGTACTGAAGTAAAGCACACCCAGTTAGCACGCAAGCTTACATCCAGGGGCTTGATTTTGACAGGATTTCTAAGTCTAACGTCTTAAACTTGGATTCCTCGTCTGTACCTATCACTAATGTGTCTAGCGTAAAGTAGCTAATTATGTATAGGTACGTAACCTTAATCTTGTGAGTAGGTAGGTACAAACAGTCAAGTACTGAAGTAAAGCACATACTTAATCATCTTAGGATTAATAAATTAAAGGGCTTTTTTCCAAAGAAATGTTTCATATTATGTCGTAATACTTGAGGAGAGATGGAAAGAGTCTAACCACGTAGACATGGCCCGATTCCATTTCAATCAATATATTGCTCCTTTTGCTGTTTATAAATAGCAAAGAAAAAGAAGAAAAATATCATACACCTATATCATTTGTCATTCAATGATAATTTCCTTTTTAAGTGAATAACGCCGTCGTAATGCTTTACACGAGGATATTGAAGAATGTTTACAGAATACAGAAGACTACAATGTTCGTGTCTGTTGTGAACATACATTGTCGGTCATGTGCCAACAAAAGTACGTACGTAACTCACAAATGACTAGGATACATAATGCACTGAAACTTTCGTTTAGATTTTAGGGGACGATAACTATATTCCATATTTTCCGAGTGTAAAAGTAATATTTCTTACCTGGAGACAGTTGTAAACGTACAATACAACACATGTGTGACAAGTGTCATGTAGTTTCATTACTACCTCTTACCCATAACAAAATATAACATATTAAGCGCAGGTATACATTTTCCTATACGGAGGAAACTTCACTTGTTCAGGGAGCTCAGAAGCGTGAATTATTCGTACAAAGGCACATGTGACCCATTTATGGTTTGGGCCGATTTCTGGAAGAGGTCGTACAAAAGAATCATAATCAAATGCGGCACGATTTTTCAGGATTTTGCTACAATCTTGGCTATGTACTCGTATTTTGTTCGTTTGGATTTTTCCACAGAGCTGCTGAGCCGCGCAAATGTATACGCTGTCTTTTGCATCTTAAGGTAAACGTTCCACAGAACCAACTTTTCTCTTTCCGTGTCCTAAAAATGAACACAATACTTATTTCCCATACTTTCATAAATGGGAGGCAAAATAAATCTACTAATTTCCCTCTGACTAAGGGGAAGCTTAGGAGGCAACAAGGTCGATAAAAATAGCGGCTTGCTCATCAAATCGGAAGCTCTTTTCCCAGACCAGGGCCGTATCCAGGATTTCGTCGAGGGGGGTTGGATGCTCCAAATTTTAGGAGTCTGACAGGAAAGGTGAAAAAATGGAATTCGAAGGAGGGTCCCGGCCCCCCTAAACGGACCCACACAGTTCTCTCTGGCGTATATCCCACCTCAGCAGCCCCCACAGGGACAGTTGCCCCCCTATCTATAATTTGGAACATTCGTCTCCAGTCAATCCAATCTTATACGAGTATTGACCTAGAGGGGCCTCAAACAAAACCTCGTATGTGTAAATGTGTGTGTGAGGGGGAGGGGGAGAAATAGTATCTACGTCACTGGACTCACTGGCAGTCCCTCAGAATATGTAATTCCATTTCCAATTTACAATACAAGATGGTGTGCCCACTCACTTGGGAATATTACCTAGCTTACCTATTTATATTTATTATCATTTTCTCTTCTACCAGTTCCTATGTATCTCAACCTTTGTGGTCCTGACGTCACAAGAGTCAGGACAACCATCAAAATCCTCGCACACCACCTTCGATGTGTCTCTCAACCGTTCATTTAGTTCACACTTCATCTTGAGTTTCAGATATGAATGCTGTGTATAAATATAAATGGTAAGCAGTCTTTAAAAGTCTAAGCTCTGGAGTCTGCACTAGAGTCAACCAAATGACATCCTTGTTATATTTTCCACCTCTCCCATCGCGGGATTAGAACCACGTATATTCTGCTTAGCACGCCAGTGTGATGACTGCCAGTCAAGCACTACTTAAGTGCGGCATGATATTGTTATTGACAGCCGCCTCGTTATGCTGATTGCCAATTAAGCACTTACTATTAACAGTAATTATGCTACTAGCTTTAGTAGACTGTGGAGCTGGCGTAGCCATGTGGCATAGTCATAATCATAACTGTCAAATGGAAATAGACAGAGCAAGCCGCTATTTTTATCGACCTTGTTGCCTCCTAAGCTTCCCCTTAGTCAGAGGGAAATTAGTATACCTACTCACAAGATTAAGGTTACGTACCTATACATAATTAGCTACTTTACGCTAGACACATTAGTGATAGGTACAGACGAGGAATCCATTCACAAAGTTAAGTTCACCTTGAAATCAGGAGATCAATTCACATCACCTGATCAGTCAAGGTCCAGCTTGTAGTCGGATCTACTAGCCGATAAGTAGTAGAAGAAAATCTTACTACTTTATGTCGACATGAGAAATTTAGAATCCGACTTATGACAAAAGAATTGACCCACTATCTTAGTATCGATTATTTCTTGCGGACTCTTGCGTCACAAATGGAAATAATAAAATATTTTTGCTTTTAACTTAGTTATACGTCCCTACACGACACAATGATACATATTTAGGGATACATATTTATACATATGCACATATTAAGGGATTTATATTTAATCCTCCAGATTTGTGCCTCGTGGGAAACTTTGTCCCATAAGTTAATTTTGAAAATTAAAACTAATATACACGATGACATTTTCCCGAGAATCTCGCATACGTTTTCATATCTCTGGAGTCTAGATACATTTCATAATATTTTGGTGTCAGCTTCCATTAAAACATTAAATTAAAGAGGCGCGCACCCGAAATTTGTTTAAAAAGCCGGAAGGCTCTTTACTGATGTAAAAGAGCAAAAGCTCCTCCAAGTGCGATAAAATGAGCGTGGGAAATTTTCAACGAAGAGTAGGATGGTGCCTGTTTTAAAAGAGACATCTATTTTAATGAACTTTGCTTGCAGCCATCTTGAAGAAAAGGTCACAAGAATAATAATTACATGAACATTAAATATCTTTCCAAATTTAAATAAAATTTAGTAGAAATTAAACGACTCTTCAGGTTCTTAGGTACTAGGTATTTGAGTGATGCAATTTCGGGGCTCTTTGCCTTTTTAAATCCCAATGAGAACAAAGAATAAGAAGATTATTGTGGTTCTTCTAAAATCCATTAGGTACTAGGTATTTGAGTGATGCAATTTCGGGGCTCTTTGTCTTTTTAAATCCCAATGAGAACAAAGAATAAGAAGATTATTGTGATTCTTCTAAAATCCTTTGTTGAATTTATTTTGTCTATTTCAGGTATTGGATGGACGAATCCGAGTGAATAGCATATGAAGAATGTCCCTGGTAATTTGATTTGGAAAGAAGTTATTCAATTGATATCCACTGGCAATAATGGACCCACAATCTCCGAGATGTAGGAGGTAATTAACGAAAAAGGCACAAATCTTTGTGTAGAGAACTTATTAACTACACATCGACATATTATGTACATCTAAAATTTCAATTACAAATTTTCAACGGATAATAAAATCCAGAAATATCCAAAAACTATGAAAAATTTACGGTAGGTACCTGCGTAAAAAATCTATCTCCAACTAACTTATACTCGTCCCCCTCGACGAAATCCTGGATACGGCCCTGGTCTGGGAAAAGAGCTTCCGATTTGAATTGGACTGTGTGGGAAAAGAGCACTTCGACTTAAAGTGGGGCATTTCTCATCTTCTGGAATCGAGAATATTATTTCACCTCTTGGATTAATAATTTTCTTGTATTTACTCAACCACAGACGGCACAAACCACAGCCTTTAGTGGCAATTTTAGGTAAACAAAGTTCTAAAAGGGTCTGGGAATTTAAGCAATTCGGCCAATTTCCAACAAAGGGTCTGAGGGGGACACCTGTTGTCTATTCCACGAACAACTCCAATCTCCCCACTCTTCACTTTATGCGCAGGGAAATATTGAAACATATTGCGTTGGAACGGAGTTTTTTCTGTGAGTGAATAAAAGTAGTAAAAAAGATGAGTAGGAAGTACAGAGTCGTTCTTGGAACAGGCCACAGGTTTCTTGTGGCTTAACGTGGGAGGTTTTTTTTTTAGTATCGTATCATAAATAGGTATTAGTCAGCTTTTGATCTAGTACGCATAGAATATTATGGGACAGAAGCAGGATTCCTTTTTTTTTTTTTTTTTTTTTCTTTTTTGAGAAAATGAGTTCTGTCGCCTTTTGTTCAGTAGCCTCCCTGTCATACTCTAAGAAGTAAAAATAGAGTTCTTCGTACAACCTGATGCTTCTAGGAAATAGAAAATACAATTTTCTCTCAGGTACATGGTTTCTGGTAGAAAAAAAGTAATGTTACTAGACGGGAAACGTTTTCTCTTTTGCAAAATTTGCCGTTTCATTAAAATAAATGAGAAAGACAAGAAGAGAAAGAGAGACAAGAAGGAGGGGAAAGAAGGAAAAAGAAAAGGAAGTGGAGGGAAAGATAAAAAGAAACCAGGACAAAGAGAGGAGAGCAGAAACGATGGAAAGATATTTGAATTTTTCCATTCCAGCGTTGGAAAAAAAAGTTACGCATTTTGATGTCTTGTCTTAAACAAATACGAAAGTACCTCCTCCCTTAGCTAATAAGTTACTTTTAAAGACTAAGAAAAAAGTAAAAATAAAAAATGGAGGTAAAAAGTTACGTTATTACTCAGGATGTCTCTGTAAAAGCGGTACAAATAAATTGAAAAATGAAAATATACTTTCTGTATACAGGGTGTCATAACTACAGATGTACCTACATAGAGAATATTCATCAATCAATGGGTCGATACATGCTGTATTTTGTACCTTCAGAATCTCAAACTAACAACGAATTTTTCAAAGACTTCCGTTAAAAAAAAAAAAAAGAACAAATTTCTTCAAGATTAATAATTCAACTGGATGCACTTCAATCTCTTAGTTTCGTCTCCGGCATAAATGTTTACGTACACTATACAACGAAGGTCGATACATGCTGTATTTTGTACCTTCAGAATCTCAAACTAACAAAAAATTTTTCAAAGACTTCCTTAAAAAAAAAAAAGAAAAAAAAAAAAAAGAACAAATTTCTTCAAGATTAATAATTCAACTGGATGTACTTCAATCTCTTAGTTTCGTCTCCAGCATAAATGTTTACACTATACAACGAACCCTGGTCCCTGTCATCAATAAGTAAATCCTAAGGGAGGGAAGAGAGCCTGTGGGATATTTATTTTTCTGAAAAAGCTTTCGATAAGGTAAAAGCTCCTGAAAGCATCCAACGTTTACGTGAGGGTTGAAACCACAAATGCTGGAGCAAATGTGTGTCACATAATAATTATAAATGGGTGGAGAAAGAGTAGGAAGGAAGGAAAAGGTAATGAAAAAAAAGAGCAGATAGCAGGAAGGGAAAGTTCGATATGAAAGAGAAATAAAAAGATTGAAAAGGGTCAACAAGGTAGATACGAAAAATTGGAGAGAAAAAATCCGAGGACATCAGAATGTACCTACGCAGAATTAAGTATTAGAAGGGACACATGACTTGTTTAATATCCTTTTCAGTTCTGAGCCCTTTAAGCTCTGAAAGCTCAAGTTTTCAAAGTGGGTAAGGTAACCTACCCATATTGATTTTGCATTTTTACCCTACTTTTCCTCTTTCACCTCTTTTTCGTAAAATTGAAAAATTTAGGACGGTTGATACGTAAATACTAAATAGTGTTGTACTACTTGGGGGTTTAGTTCAAGTGTCTCATCGATATTTATTTCAAGTTGACCTACGTGATTCATGTCCCTAAAAACCGAAAAACAGTTTAAAACATGATGACATAAAGGAAAAAATCACCGCAAAATCAATGAAGAGTGAGGATTTGAGTAACCAGGTCAAACAACTGAAAGCTCTCTCCGTCTCCTCTTTGTCCCTTATTCGCTTCCTCTCGTATTCCTTTTCCATCCTACCACCCGCTGTTTTGTCTTTCTTCAATGATAAAATATCTACTCTTGGTCTTCCGCTGCAATAATTTCCATTCTTTTTTCACGCTATTCTCTCTCCCCCAAAGGCCCTTTCTTCTCTCTTTCTCTCCTATCTACAAAGTTTAAATCCTTGTCTCTTCCTAGGGGTTCCGTCTCTCTTCTTTCCCTTTTAACCTCTCGTTCTCCTTCCTCTCTATTTATTTCTTCCTCTTTTTTTGACCTCAGATTTGGATTTTTCCCAACTTTTTACACAGGAATCGACCATTTATTTATAATTTTTACCCATTTGCAACTGCTCCAATCATCATACTCAAAGCTATCTTTCGCAGCCCGTATATCTACTTTCTATTTATAGGAATCCCCTTATTATTTGTTATCGCATTTTCCTTATCTCTATCTCTTTCCCTTTTGTATCCTTTTCATGCAAGTTCTCATAATAATTGGATTTTTTCCCCTATTCTTCTTGCCTTTATTTTCAGTCTTTTTTTTCACTTCTGTTATAAGCATCGGAGTGACCTTCGAAAATGACAGCTAGTGCTTTATCTTTAGTCGGAGCTTACCAAGGGGCTATTCCTTAAAGAAGTTCCCATTTTAAATTTCGCAATAGCTGTGAAGTAATACTACACAGGAATACATTGATTTTATTGACTGATTGGCTATCATTAGTCCAACTTGAGGTGACGTCATTTTGACGTCAAAATATTTGCGAAATGGGAAGTTGCTTGCAGGAACAGGGGCTTAAAGTCGGATTAACAAGGGGTTGAAATTATTGCTGAATGTTGAAATTATTCCTATACAGCTGTCCTCATTCCAGACTGGAAGATCTCTTTCCCTTTTGTATCCTTTTCATGCAAGTTCTCATAATAATTGGATTTTTTCCCCTATTCTTCTTGCCTTTATTTTCAGTCTTCTTTTTTTCCACTTCTGTTATAAGCATCGGAGTGACCTTCGAAAAAATGACAGCTAGTGCTTTATCTTTAGTCGGAGCTTACCAAGGGGCTATTCCTTAAAGAAGTTCCCATTTTACATTTCGCAATAGCTGTGAGGTAATACTACACAGGAGTACATTGATTTTATTGACCGATTGGCTATCAGTAGTTCAATTTTGAGGTGACGTCATAGTGACATCAAAATAGTTGCGAAATGGGAAGTTGCTTTCAGGAACAGGGGCTTAAAGTCGGATTAACAAGGGGTTAAATTATGCCTGAATGTTGAAATTATTCCTATCCTCTCAGCTGTCCTCATTCCAGGCTGGAACTCAATATCGGATTAACATCATTCCCGTTTTCGTCCAACCCAGTAAGCCTCAACCCATAGAAATTCTCTGGAAGAGATGCCACTGACAGTTCAATACACAGGGATGAGATACAGTCACTCTAACTCATCGACATTCAAATGAAATATGGGGAAATAAATACAATAACCTCACGTATAACAAAAGTCCCTCATCCCGCATCTAGGGAGGGAATTTTCATCCCCACATCCAGTGAGGTATTCTATCCCTGAATTCCTGGGAGATCATCCCTCCTCTGCCATCCTTCTCTTCTCTAAATGGTCTCTCCTCTTTGGCCTTTCATGTAGCAAGTTCCCTCTCAATGTCCTAGATTCCTCCCAAATTCTCAATCCTCCCATCGCTTTTTATCGCTCTAACATGTTATCCTCTCCCTTTTCCTTATACTCTTTCCTCTCCCTCTCCATGTCCTAGTTCAGTTCTCTTCCGCATTTCATACTCTCCTCTCTTTCACAGTTCCGTCCTCCCTGCTCTCCCATATATCCTCTTTCCAATTTATCCCCTTATTCCTTCCTCTCTCCTCTTTATCCCCTTATTCCTTCCTCTCTCCTCCTTATCCCCTTGTTCCTTCCTCTTTTCCCACCCATACGACGTATAACAAAAGTCCCTCATCCCGCATCTAGGGAGGGAATTTTCATCCCCATATCCAGTGAGGTATTCTATCCCTGAATTCCTGGGAGATCATCCCTCCTCTTTACTCCTTCTCTGCCATCCTTCTCTTCTCTAAATGGTCTCTCCTCTTTGGCCTTTCATGTACCAAGTTCCCTCTCAATGTCCTAGATTCCTCCCCAATTCCCAATCCTCTCATCGCTTTTTTTCGCTCTAAGATGTTATCCTCTCCCTTTTCCTTATACTCTTTCCTCTCCCTCTCCATGTCCTAGTTCAGTTCTCTTCCGCAATTCATACTCTCCTCTCTTTCACAGTTCCGTCCTCCCTGCTCTCCCATATATCCTCTTTCCAATTTATCCCCTTGTTCCTTCCTCTTTTCCCACCCATACGATCCTCTTTTCAATTCATCCTCCTAGTTGTGTGTTTGATGAACTGGAAAAATAAAATACTCTCTTGTGACGATAAAGTAAACAACTCCTGCGTTACCTTTCTAGTTTCCAGTGAGAGAGATGTTCTTTTCATCTTTATGCCAGGGATAAAATCTCAAAGTATACTTTGGTAGTTAACGTGCAAGGCTATAGTTTGAGGTTGAACTGAATCCACTTGGATTAGGTTTATGGTCAAGTTGAAGTGTGGCCATGGGTATCGTATCCATTGATTTTAAATTTTAGCGTTCTAAGAACTCATTTTTTTTTTCTTTCTACAAATGCTCAAGGTCTCAAGGTCAAACTTGAGTTTTTAGTGACGGGCTTTGACCGACCGTTCGGCGATAAGCTACCCGCCTACTCACATTAACTTCGCCCAGGTTGAGTGGGGCTGGGAAAAGCCAGCAGCACGAGATTGCCCAGACACTCATCCGTATACCAACCACCCACAACTTTGCTTAACTTTAGTGATCCATTAGAAACTGACGTGATATCGCCGTTCGCTCTTCTTTATCGGTAGGTATTCGTACAAAATTTGCATTTCAAATACACACAATATATCAATATAAATACACATTTCAGTGAACTTTAACTTTGCTTAACTTTAGTGATCCATTAGAAACTGACGTGATATCGCCGTTCGCTCTTCTTTATCGGTAGGTATTCGTACAAAATTTGTATTTCAAATACACACATATCAATATAAATACGCGTTTCAGTGAAATTCACCTACCTTGTATTTCAGGAGGAGCAGATCAATACGGAATATAAAGTGAGAGCACTCCAGTATCATCCGGACAAAAACCCTGACGACAAAGAAGCCGAATCCAAATTCCAACTACTCAACGTAAGCCTTTCCTTCTTATAGCAAACGCATATTATTAGAATCAATATATCATAATTGACCGAACGATAGTAAGGTCTACTTTTTAACTCAACCGACCATTTTGCATTTTTAGTTTGGATGTTTGTTCCGTTATAACTCGCGATTGCCTGGTCCGATTTTGATGAAATTTGGTACGTGAGTTTATAAGATCAAGGCAAGTCGATATAAAGTGAGAGCACTCCAGTATCATCCGGACAAAAACCCTGACGACAAAGAAGCCGAATCCAAATTCCAACTACTCAACGTAAGCCCTTCCTTCTTATAGCAAACGCATATTATTAGAATCAATATATCATAATGGACCGAACGATAGTAAGGTCTACTTTTTAACTCGACCATTTTGCATTTTTAGTTTGGATGTTTGTTCCGTTATAACTCGCGATTGCCTGGTCCGATTTTGATGAAATTTGGTACATGAGTTTATAAGATCAAGGCAAGTCGGTCCTTGAAATTTGGGGTCCCAGAGCCCAGAACTGATTTATGTATACTGCTCGCATAGGACAGAAAAGTCCCTTTACTCCAGCAGTAGACTACTGCTATCATAGTAGTTAAATTATCAAATTTTATAAAAGTAAAATTCCATACCTCGTCTGGGATTGAACCTACGCTCTCCTGTTTACCAGGCGAGTGTCTCGACCACTACACCACCGAGGCAGGTTAAAATTCCATACCTCAACTGGGATTGAACCTACGCTCTCCTGTTTACCAGGCGAGTGTCTTGACCACTACACCACCGAGGCAGGTTAAAATTCCATACCTCGGCTGGGATTGCCAACATAATGTGGCGATATCTCCAGTTCTATTTATTTTGAAGATAAGAATCCCTAATGAAGACAGTAACAGTAAAGATTAATGTACAGTTGATATGGTAGGAGAAGATATTTGAAAGATTCGCGATAAGAGATAAGAACAGAATCCCTGTATAAGTAAATACAAGGTGGGTTGAATTTGAGTGAACCATCACACTCAAAAACTTCTTTCAGCTCTAAATGAACTTACCAACTAACTATCCTATTACCTATAAAGGTGTGTCCAAACATACTCGACCGGCCGTCGATCGACGAGGTGAATTTATGTTGTCGAGGCAGTCTGGACGGTTCAGTCGACATCGATCGACGGCCAATCGACTATGTGTGGACACACACCTATTAATACTCGTGATCAAACATTTTCTAGTTTATCTAACACTGTATTTTTCTCACTTTCTCAGGAGGCAAAAGAAACGCTACTTGACCCAGAGAAGAGAAAGAACTATGACAAATGGAAGAACAGTGGTATTTCCATTAGCTATAAGGCCTGGACAAGCATGAAGGACCATGTCCATCAGGTAAGGAGAGGAGATAAGTATTGGGTTACTACTCGTATTACTACCCAGGAGCGGGTACTAAGAAATGCTACTTAAAAGTCCTTAAACGTTTGAAGAAGAGGAGTAAAAGAATGGCTGTTTTGGGATTAGTTTCTAAAACAGAGGAGATTCAGGAAGTTGTGATTCAAGATATACAGCCCTTTTGAGAGTAAGGAAAGTTCGGAAAGCACGGCGAAAAAGTTGGAAAAATGAGAATGAAGGAATTTAATTTCAGTCTTTTTTTCGGACTTTCATTTTGTTAATGTGTATTTTAAATTTCAAACCATTATAGATAATTAAGTAAGAAGATTATCGACATATCTCAATGCGTAAACGTAAGTGATAAACCTCTTAAAATAAAGTTTAGTATGCGCTCTGAGAATCACGTACGAGTAGCTTATAATAATTGACATTAAGTACCTTATAATAACTGACAAACTAATCTTTGTTCCATCAAAAAGATATTGCTAGGTTGCAGCACGGATCAGTGATGAAAATTTTAAAATAAAAAGTTTCCTACAGATTTACGTACGAGAGACCATTTAGAATTTAGGACGTGGCACACACCAATAATGTACACATCAGTGATGCCTCAATTGTGTAGTGGTCAAGACCCTCACCTGGTAATCAGGAGGGCGTGGGTTCACTCTCCGCTGAGGCATGCAATTTTATATGCAACAAACGGCCCTAACAGACATGGCCCTCTCTCCCTACATTCCTGGTTTCCATCTATTTATCACATGCAGCCGTTTTTCTTCGTCTTTTTTTATCATACTGTATCTTTTATGCTTAGTTCTAAGCTTTTATCTTGGGTATCTCTTTTGTGTTGTCTTTAGTCCCTTTACGTACAGGAAAAATAAGCACTCTATGAGTACTTACACCTTAGATCAATAGGTGTTCCATTTCCGTACAAACGGGCGTTATCTATTATGCCTCAAGATACCAACCTGACATTTATTCCCCCTGTATCTCCAGTCTTTAAGTATTTTATTATTAGATTTTATCTACTCAAAATATAAAATGATTTTATTATTATATGTGTTGTGACAAGATTGCTTTTGGTTGTTTTTATTTTCTCTTTGCTTTAAACTTGAAACTTCGAAAGTTTGTGGAACAAAATTCATCTATCTCAAGTTGCCCTTAGGAGTAAATCCTTATGGAATGGAAAGCCTGCTACATACGCTACGATTTGTAAGCAGCTAGCAGCATCTCACAATCAGAGTTAGATGTGAAACCTACCTGAAAGTATTGCATAGGTACCTTTTTCCTTATAATCCCACTTTATAAACCTCGGGATAAAAACGCCTCAAAACGGCCCTAACAGACATGGCCCTCTCTCCCTACATTCCTGGTTTCCATCTATTTATCACATGCAGCCGTTTTTCTTCGTCTTTTTTTTATCATACTGTATCTTTTATGCTTAGTTCTAAGCTTTTATCTTGGGTATCTCTTTTGTGTTGTTTTTTTCTTTAGTTTCCTACCTTCCTCTGTATCCTTTACCGTCTCTAAGTTTTCAAAGTGGGTAAGGTAACCTACCCATATTGATTTTGCATTTTTACCCTACTTTTCCTCTTTCACCTCTTTTTCGTAAAATTCAAAAATTTAGGACGGTTGATACGTAAATACTAAATAATGTTGTACTATTTGGGGGTTTGGTTCAAGTGTCTCATCGATATTTATTTCAAGTTGACCTACGTGATTCATGTCCCTAAAACCGAAAAACAGTTTAAAACACGATGACATAAAGGAAAAAGATCACCGCAAAATCAATGAAGAGTGAGGATTTGAGTAACCAGGTCAAACATAACCGTCAAACTAATGAACTATGATGATATTCCAGAACATAAAACCGGAAATACAGTACATTATCAAATCAGCAATGGGGAATTGCAGGGATAGAGCTACGTATTTCTGAAGCTATATCTTGATAAAACCTACAAAAAAAATATTTATAAATTCTGTAAATATATTCAGTAAATCTATTTACAAAATGTGTTGGTAAACATAATGAACTATGATGATATTCCAGAACATAAAACCGGAAATACAGTACATTATCAAATCAGCAATGGGGAATTGCAGGGATAGAGCTATGTATATCTGAAGCTATATCTTGATAAAACCTACAAAAAAAATATTTATAAATTCTGTAAATATATTCAGTAAATCTATTTATAAAATGTGTTGGTAAACGAAACATGAATATTGAAATTGCGTTGGTTAGAACAATGAGGACAGGATTTGTGAGGGCGGTATGAAAATGAGGAAGGACAAGAAGAGAGACGAGAGATATTGACGTATGAAAGTTAAAATAATGAGCACCAAATTGAATTATGATTTATGAACATTGACGCAATTCTAAAATTGTATAACGAATTATATTAGAGTGAAAATGAGGAAGGACAAGAAGAGAGACGAGAGATATTGACGTATGAAAGTTAAAATAATGAGCACCAAATTGAATTATGATTTATGTACATTGACGCAATTCTAAAATTGTATAACGAAATAACGAATTATATTAGAAAACTATTTATATTATGAAGTTTTCCAATAGAAATACACAGCAATATAATGTAACCTAATCTATTTTATTGTCAGCTACAGACTGTAGGTCCAAGTTATATGAACATGAATAAACATTTTTTTTATCCTATTCACCTATTTGAATTTTCAAAATAACTCTGTATTCGTGGGCACAGTTTCAATGTGTTCATTTATGCAATAATCAACAAACAAATGTGCTCAATAAAAACGGCACTTAAGTTGTGTTTTATTTAAAGGGGGAAAAAGTTGAACATAAAGGGAGAAGAACAGAATGATATACTTTTAATTTTAACCTCACTTCGGTCTGTCCATCATGGCAGAAAATAACTTTAATTCACCTTTTATTTTTCACAGATAAAAAATTGAATCGAGTTTTAACTCTGAGGGAAGAGCTCCAAGTATACTTGCAGCATTCCCCCGCTGTATAACCAAGCTGATTTTTTGCTTCAAATATCTTATGGCTCTTCCATCTCCGCTTTTTTCCATCATTATTTCCTCTGATTACTACTTCTCTTCTCTCATTTCAGTCAATGCACTGGGCCACATTCAAGACCAAGGACCGCATGTTGGGAGAGGGGGGTGCAGAGGCCTCCACTTCCTCCCCTGCTGCCCGCTCCTCCTCTGTATCAGCCGCGGCCAGGAGAGCCTCCGAAGGGGGCGCTAACATCCATTGGGGAGCCAAAGGCACTATGAAATGGGACAAGGATGCATCCAGCGATGTGGTCAATAAGTTCCGAAACTACGAGATCTAAGCGGGCAGACGATTCCAAGTTCGCGAAATTTACGATAATTTTGTTTACTTTTTTTTTGTTACATCCCTTTATACAAGGAACCACCTCTATTTTAATTTTTAAGTTTATAGAAAATTGAATTTCATTATAATTTTTAAGTTATAGAAGAACATTTGGGTTTCACTATCTTGCCGTTTTAAAGTTTTATGCGTTTATACGTTCATAGTTTAATATCTAGGTAGAAAATACACTTGTAGCGATCTTGCCCCGTTTCCCGACCTTTGGAACAATACGTACCTCTATTTTCTTTTCGTCCATGTTTTTATCGGGAAGTTTTGTGTTACTTTTTTTTCATTTTAGAAAGCCAAACGAAGAGACCAAAAAGAAATGGAACCTGAGTCCATTTGTCACAATTTATATTAACTTTCCCTGCAAAAGAGTAGACCATTTGAACGTGCCAAATTCGTCCATCTCATAATGGTGATACCTACAGAATACGATTTCGTTTGCTGGGAAAGTGTTTGAAGAATATAAAAAATCAATGTCAAATATCTGAACATCCATTTGTTCATTTTAATGTAACAAAACAGTAATAATAGGTATCATTTTTGAAAGTAAACATCTCAATTATTTCTTGAGAACTTTCCAAAATATACATTTTTATTTAGGACTTTAAACTCAAATCAATGTCAAATATCTGAACATCCATTTGTTCATTTTAATGTAACAAAACAGTAATAATAGGTATCATTTTTGAAAGTAAACATCCCAATTACTGAGAACTTTCCAAAATATACATTTTTATTTAGGACTTTAAACTTATTGGTCTCTTTCCTAAACTCCTTAATAACGTACATATTGTCTTCTTAGAATAGTGTTATGTTAGTTTTGTTTTACAAGTTGCACTTCGCAAAATTTTAATCAGTTTATATTAATATTTATACTTAAAGTTACTACCTTGACAGGTCTAAGATATTTATTTTATTAAACAGTTCAAAGATATGGTTTTGTTTGAAAGGTCGAGACAACTAGATATAGTTAGGTATCTCTGCCTTTATCATCAAATCTTGATGACAGTCGAAAGAAGAATGGTCCTAGTTTGAACTTTGATCCACATATAGAGTAATGATGATTCATTACAACATTGCTGTGTAAGAGACAATCTTATTCTTTGCCAATGCTCCAACCTGCCTTTATCATCAAATCTTGATGACAGTCGAAAGAAGAATGGTCCTAGTTTGAACTTTGATCCACATATAGAGTAATGATGATTCAGTACATTCATTACAACATTGCTGTGTAAGAGACAATCTTATTCTTTGCCAATGCTCCAATAGCCACTCAACATATTAGTTTCCCTGTAAAAAATAACATTTTTTTCCGTCAGACTAGCACTGGAGACTAAACAAAGGTAGCAGTGATTATGGCAGATAATTAAACATCTTTGCACACAAACCCCCTATCCTATTCTGAATGAAACAAAACAACTTGCCACTCATGCACTGAAAAATAAAAACTAGGCAATCAACACAATCGAGGGACTGGGTTCTGGAACTCTAATAGCAGGAAACTCCACATTTTAATACAGTAGAACCTGGATATAAGAGAATCCTGGATATAAGAGAAACTTCTATATAAGAGAATTCTTGTACCTTGGACCTCTATATAAGAGAATTTGCTTAAATCGTACCTCTATATAAGAGAATTTGTCTCAAAGTCAACATTATGAACTGCAATTCCTGTCTCTACAAGAAAGTGGATTTAGTGGAAACCTGGATATAAGAGAAAAAAAGGGTGGTCCCCTGGATTCTCTTATATCCAGTTTCGACTGTATAGCATTCCAACACTCTAAATCACGGGAAATAACCCAATAATAGAATTCTTCAAATCTTCAACCCTAATCACTCTTTATTTTTTCAGAGTGGCATCAGCTCCATCACTTTAATAGATAATTAGGACTAATTTGTCTATAAATTTATTTCAACTTTTACCCTATCAGCAAAGTCAAGTTACCGTTTTCCTATAGCAATTAATTGTTTATCCTTTGTATTGATTACATTTTATTTGAAAGGTCTGGGAATATTTTTGACAGTTATATTGCATGATTGTACTCCCTACTATGTATACTTTTCCACGAGATTCCAACAGCTAGAGGGTTAACTCACATACGGTAGGTACTAAATAGTACCTCAAGTCATTGTTATATTTTCTATTTAGAATTTAGATGTTGTGATTCCCAGTTATTTTATGTCAAGACTTTCTTTACCTAGAATAAGAATTTATTTTATACTACGTTATTTCTTTGTTTTATATTAATTTATTTCCTGGAATTAACCCGTGAATAGTGGAAACACATCTTTTTGTGTTATTTTCCTACCTTGAACAAAGGTGTGTTCCGGCGGAACATTTGATTTTTGACAAAAATACGGATTGTTCCGGGAAATAACGTACGGTTGGCAACCCTAAATGGAGGTCTTATCATCCTGAAGTTTTGAAGAGAGGACAGAAGAGGTGGGAATTGAACACACAACCTAGAACATGGGTTGTCAACCTTTTATGGATTGCAAGCTACCCAGAAGACTAGGAGACCCTTGGTCAAAAAAACCTCTCGCAAGCTACCCGGTAACTTGTGATTGACAGGTTAGGAAATCCCTGACCTAGCACTTTTACACAGCAATATAATGTAACCTAATCTATTTTATTGTCAGCTACAGACTGTAGGTCCAAGTTATATGAACATGAATAAACATTTTTTTTATCCTATTCACCTATTTGAATTTTCAAAATAACTCTGTATTCGTGGGCACAGTTTCAATGTGTTCATTTATGCAATAATCAACAAACAAATGTGCTCAATAAAAACGGCACTTAAGTTGTGTTTTATTTAAAGGGGGAAAAAGTTGAACATAAAGGGAGAAGAACAGAATGATATACTTTTAATTTTAACCTCACTTCGGTCTGTCCATCATGGCAGAAAATAACTTTAATTCATTAAGTTATGTTTTATTTAAAGGGGGAAAAAGTTGAACATAAAGGGAGAAGAACAGAATGATATACTTTTAATTTTAACCTCACTTCGCTCTGTCCATCATGGCAGAAAATAGCTTTAATTCGCCTTTTATTTTTCACAGATAAAAAATTGAATCGAGTTTTAACTCTGAGGGAAGAGCTCCAAGTATACTTGCAGCATTCCCCGCTGTATAACCAAGCTGATTTTTTGCTTCAAATATGTTATGGCTCTTCCATCTCCGCTTTTTTCCATCATTATTTCCTCTGATTACCTAATTCACCTTTTATTTTTCACAGATAAAAAATTGAATCGAGTTTTAACTCTGAGGGAAGAGCTCCAAGTATACTTGCAGCATTCCCCCGCTGTATAACCAAGCTGATTTTTTGCTTCAAATATCTTATGGCTCTTCCATCTCCGCTTTTTTCCATCATTATTTCCTCTGATTACTACTTCTCTTCTCTCATTTCAGTCAATGCACTGGGCCACATTCAAGACCAAGGACCGCATGTTGGGAGAGGGGGGTGCAGAGGCCTCCACTTCCTCCCCTGCTGCCCGCTCCTCCTCTGTATCAGCCGCGGCCAGGAGAGCCTCCGAAGGGGGCGCTAACATCCATTGGGGAGCCAAAGGCACTATGAAATGGGACAAGGATGCATCCAGCGATGTGGTCAACAAGTTCCGAAACTACGAGATCTAAGCGGGCAGACGATCCCAAGTTCGCGAAATTTACGATAATTTTGTTTACTTTTTTTTTGTTATGGAGAGCCTCCGAAGGGGGCGCTAACATCCATTGGGGAGCCAAAGGCACTATGAAATGGGACAAGGATGCATCCAGCGATGTGGTCAATAAGTTCCGAAACTACGAGATCTAAGCGGGCAGACGATTCCAAGTTCGCGAAATTTACGATAATTTTGTTTACTTTTTTTTTGTTACATCCCTTTATACAAGGAACCACCTCTATTTTAATTTTTAAGTTTATAGAAAATTGAATTTCATTATAATTTTTAAGTTATAGAAGAACATTTGGGTTTCACTATCTTGCCGTTTTAAAGTTTTATGCGTTTATACGTTCATAGTTTAATATCTAGGTAGAAAATACACTTGTAGCGATCTTGCCCCATTTCCCGACCTTTGGAACAATACGTACCTCTATTTTCTTTTCGTCCATGTTTTTATCGGGGAGTTTTGTGTTACTTTTTTTTTCATTTTAGAAAGCCAAACGAAGAGACCAAAAGGAAATGGAACCTGAGTCCATTTGTCACAATTTATATTAACTTTCCCTGCAAAAGAGTAGACGATTTGAACGTACCAAATTCGTCCATCTCATAATGGTGATAGAATACGATTTCGTTTGCTGGGGAAGTGTTTAGATTTTGTAACCAAAACCAAATGTCAGCCCAAGGCAATCAACCTAGGTAAGGCTGCGACTTTTAATCAAGGTGCTTGATGGTCCTCACGAGGTTAACCTTGCCCCATCTAGGTATACACCTCACTGGACAACCACTGAATTCACAGATATCAGCTAGAAATATTTTAATTTAATCTGAATGAATATGTAATAAAATTATAATTACTTCCAACCCTGAAGTGTTGCTGGGTGTCAATTCAAATAGACGAAAAAATTAATGGTTGTCAACTTGTCACCACGACTCGACTGTAGAAAATTGGGTACAAACCTTAGTTCCCCAGTCCAGGATTTCAGCAGTTCCAACTGTTTAGGAATGAAAACATCTACCAATTCTGTGAAACAAGCAACAAGAAGACATTTTATACATCTAAATATTTTTTCATTTGCATAATCTAAAATTCCAGCAAATTGAATTAGGTTCCTTCAGTAGGAAAATTCTGGGACAAAATACGTGAGTGTAACAGACTACCTACATTTTTCTACATTATTTGTTTACCTGTGGCTGACAAATATACCTACCATTCATTTGGATTTCTAACATTTAAGTACTTTCTTCAATTTAAAAACCACAATATGTATTAAACCAGGAAATACATGATTTGAATAAATTTGAAGTAATACAAGAGATATTTTATTTTTAGAATTTTTTCCCCTTCCTTACATACCTACTTATTTCAAAAGGACTCAAAAAATTTGATTTTGATTGTAAACTCAGATTACCACATAGCAATAAAAAATAAACAAGTAGTTCAGTACAAGTCAGTAAGTACTGTATGTTATATATCTCTCTGTTGATAATTAATCTTTGCATAAAAATAAAATTCCATTCCACTTTCTTCAAATATATTCTCTCTGTTATTTTTCCCCCATTCCAAATTTTCCATGGAAGAATAAATTCATATTCATCTTGTGTTTTCAAAAAATCTTAAAAACAGTTCTCATTTATATAGGTACTTCAAATTTATTTTATAACTAAATTATATACTTAATTTTGGATTCATAATTTATTCATTATGAAGAAAGATAAATGTTATGATAAACTCATTGTTAAATAGTCTCTCTTCTTTGTGTATCTTACTTCCCACTTAGAAAGTTGAATGCAGTTGGTTCAGGGTTAGTGGTGGCAGCAGCAATTACTTACCTATACCACAGCCAAGATATTCCTCCATTTCTCTCTTCTTAGAACTCACAAGCACATCTTCTCTACTGGCATGTTGGCGGTTTTTCCTTTGTCCAACAGAATGTTTCAATTGTATCTGTTCCAGCTCCTCATCAAACCTAGCAAGATATCTGAAAGTAATAAGCAGGTGCCTTTAGGGAATTTGGAATAAAAGGTGCTGCAGTTTTTTCGCCAATACTAGGCATTTTATAGATTAATTTACTATATCAAAAAACTATTTAAAAAGACCCCTCAGACATACTTACAGTCTAATGAGTTCATCTAGAATTTCAGCAGTCATTTCTTTCATTTCTGGATTTATGTGTTCTTGAAACCATAGCAACTTTTCACCGAGAAGGTTTTGTTTCATGTAAGTTTGCATCTTTGATTTATCCCTTGATAATGCCCTGGAAAATACAATAAAACACATGATGTGAATAACTTGGAATTGTAAATGGAGTTTAGTGATTGGCAAAACCCAGGACCTAGATCTAGTCTAATGTGACAATCAGGCTTATCACATTTTTGACATTATGGGCCATTTTACATAGGTAATTGGAAAACAACAAATTGTTATAAACCCAAGTGTTTATGAAGCCTCTGTAATGGATTGGCAAAACCCAGGACCTAGATCTAGTCTAATGTGACAATCAGGCTTATCACATTTTTGACATTATGGGCCATTTTACATAGGTACTTGGAAAACAACAAATTGTTATAAACCCAAGTGTTTATGAAACCTCTGTAATGAAAAAAGAGGTGACTTACTTAATTTGCATAATCTAAAATTCCAGCAAATTGAATTAGGTTCCTTCAGTAGGAAAATTCTGGGACAAAATACGTGAGTGTAACAGACTACATTATTTGTTTACCTGTGGCTGACAAATATGCCTACCTTTCATTTGGATTTCTAACATTTAAGTACTTTCTTCAATTTAAAAACCACAATATGTATTAAACCAGCCTATACATGATTTGAATAAATTTGAAGTAATACTTACAAGTAGGAATACAAGAGATATTTTATTTTTAGAATTTTTTCCCCTTCCTTACATACCTACTTATTTTAAAAGGACTCGAAAAATTTGATTTTGATTGTAAACTCAGATTACCACATAGCAATAAATAAACAAGTAGTTCAGTACAAGTCAGTACTGAATGTTATCTCTCTGTTGATAATTAATCTTTGCATAATAATGAAATTCTATTCCACACTCTTCAAATATTTTCTCTCTGTTTTTTTCCCTCATTCCAAATTTTCCATGGAAGAATAAATTCATATTCATCTTGTGTTTTCAAAAAATCTTGAAAACAGTTCTCATAAATTATATGCTTAATTTTGGATTCATAATTTATTCATTATGAAGAAAGATAAATGTTATGATAAACTCATTGTAAATAGTCTCTCTTCTTTGTGTATCTTATTTGAAAGTTGAATTGCAGTTAGTTCAGGGTTAGTGGTGGCAGCAGCAATTACTTACCTATACCACAACCAAGATATTCCTCCATTTCTCTCTTCTTAGAACTCACAAGCACATCTTCTCTACTGGCATGCTGGCGGTTTTTCCTTTGTCCAACAGAATGTTTCAATTGTATCTGTTCCAGCTCCTCATCAAACCTAGCAAGATATCTGAAAGTAATAAGCAGGTGCCTTTAGGGAATTTGGAAAAAAAAGGTGCTGCAGTTTTTTCACCAATACTAGGCATTTTATGGATTAATTTATTACACCAAAAAACTATTTAAAAAGATCCCTCAGCCATACTTACAGTCTAATGAGTTCATCTAGAGTTTCAGCTGTCATTTCTTTCATTTCTGGATTTATGTGTTCTTGAAACCATAGCAACTTTTCACCGAGAAGGTTTTGTTTCATGTAAGTTTGCATCTTTGATTTATCCCTTGATAATGCCCTGGAAAATACAATAACATGTAATGTGAATTACTTGGAATTGTAGTTATGTTATACAAAGAGAACTTCAATAAGTTCTGGAATAGAGCTTAGTATTTGTCAAAACCCAACCCCTAGGTCTACAGTCTCATGTAACAATCAGCCCCAACACATTTTTGACTTTAACTCTTTGACCGGCACAGCTGCAATGTACATGTGTTTGCAGGATGCCACAACCAATTTTACCGCTCAAGTAACACCGGCACTGTATGAAAACGTTGAACAAAATTTTCACGCCAGTGCCGGTGATCCATGTAAATATTGCCCAGTAAACACATACCTACACCAAGCTAACATAAAAAATAAATAAATAAACCTAGTCCATATAATGAGCTAAATCTGTTGTGATTTTAGTCATACAACAAAGAGGGAAAAATTCCCTCCTTGTAAAATTTGAATTTCTTGTTTTCTATAAGTCTCAAGAAAAACCCTTAATATCCCTAGATTGCTAGAAGCCTTGAGAAGCCATTCCAGCAATCAAAAATCCTATCGGTGACAGGTACATTGAAGTAACACCAAGGGCTTCAAGGGTTACCTTGACGTAGCATGGTTTTGCCATTAGCACACAAAAAAGGTGTTACTTTGGCGTAACACTGGCAGTTAAAGAGTTAAGTAGGGGTCATTTTACATACTCAGAAATCACACATATTTTTATAGACCAAGGGTTTATGAAACCTCTATAATAAAAAAAAGAGGTGACTTACTTGTGGGTCTGTTTGGAAAGCTGCTTGGCCTTCCTACTGTTAGGGTGACTAATTGTTTTCACACTGATGCTTTTTTTCTTCCCCTGGAATGAGAAATAATTTGTTATTATCCTCAAGTAGCTTGTGGACCAATTGCAAAGATCAAGATGAAGATCAAAGGTATTTTTGGTAGAACCTTAGCTAAAAACTGAGTCCACTAACTAGAAAGACAAAAAATACTTGCTTTGTCAGTTATCAACTCATTGTCACTAAGGGATTGGTACTTGTGCAGAAGTCATGTCAGTGGAAGATTGCTACCAAAGGAACTGGCAAAAATGAGCAGTGACCAGTGTTATTGCAGGGTTAGGTTAAACGCAAAAAGGAGTTTTCACAATTAGAGCAGTGATTAGTGTTATTATAGGGTTAGGTTAAATACGAAAAGGAGCTTTCTTTTCCACTGTTGTGGCTTCTGCATAATTACCAAGGGATTTCAACAGGAACTGTTGCAATGGAGGTCTTATCATCCTGAAGTTTTGAAGAGAGGACAGAAGAGGTGGGAATTGAACACACAACCTAGAACATAGGTTGTCAACCTTTTATGTATTGCGAGCTACTCAGAAGACTAGGAGACCCTTGGTCAAAAAAAAACTCTCGCAAGCTACCTGGTAACTTGTGATTGACAGGTTAGCAAATCCCTGACCTAGCACTTTCAAGGCAACTGTGTTACCTTCCAAGCTAACAAGGCTGGGGACAAGATATACACATCTACCTCAAGTTATCTTCACCACATTCACTTTTACGTTACCTATACATACCATCGTAATATGAAATCTTCACTTTCCAGTTTCCAGTATAGTTTCAAAATTCAAATTCTTTAGTCTTGTTCTTGTGGAGTTGTGGTATTTCTGAAATATCAAAGTCCAAGAGCTTCAGCGGGTAGAATGTGTAAGGCTTCAATCCGTAATCCAGAAAAACCAGATCATTTAATCCAGAAAAATCAAAAAATCCAGAAAAAAAAAATGAAATGGATAAGGATAAAAAAAAACGATTTAAAATCGAATCGATAAACGAAAAAATCGATAGTTGGAATTCAATAACTTTTCTAAGCTCTTTCACACGATGCACAAAAGCCAGCGTTCCATTTAAAAACTGAACTTGGCCGGGCCCATTTAGGCCGGGTACTACAAAGTGAGTTTAAAATCCATTCAAATTTTAAATCTCGGTTCAGGCCGGGGCAACGAAGTGATTTTAACTCGGTTTAAGCAATCTGATTGGCTGAAATACTACTTTTTATTTAGGAATTGACCTTCATTCAATTTTTTTACACAAATGCATTCAATAGGTATATTTTGTTACTGAAACCCCTGAACTCTTCAGACAAGCTAACAAGGCTGGGGACAAGATATACACATCTACCTCAAGTTATCTTCACCACATTCACTTTTACGTTACCTATACATACCATCACTTTCCAGTCTTCACTTTCCAGTTTCCAGTATAGTTTCAAATTCTTTAATCTTGTTCTTGTGGAGTTGTGGTATTTCTGAAATATCAAAGTCCAAGAGCTTCAGCGGGTAGAATGTGTAAGGCTTCAATCCGTAATCCAGAAAATCCAGATTATTTAATCCAGAAAAATCAAAAAATCCAGCAAAAAAATTAAAAATTAAATGGATAAGGATATAAAAAAAACGATTTAAAATCGAATCGATAAACGAAAAAATCGATAGTTGGAATTCGATAAGTTTTCTAAGCTCTTTCACACGATGCACAAAAGCCAGCGTTCCATTCAAAAACTGAACTTGGCCGGGCCCATTTGGGCCGAGTACCACTTAAATTTTAAATCTCGGTTCAGGCCGGGGCAACGAAGTGATTTTAACTCGGTTTAAGCAATCTGATTGGCTGAAATACTACTTTTTATGTAGGAATTGACCTTCATTCAATTTTTTTTACACAAATGCATTCAATAGGTAGATTTTGTTACTGAAACCCCTGAACTCTTCAGAACATCAAAATTTCGTCAAGGCCGGTCTAGGTTAAATTAAATAGAAACGTAATAACGTAGGTACGTAACGCTTCTGTAGGGGGCTGTCTTGCTACATTTTCTGTTGTTCGGAAAAAAAATTGTTCATTTTAAATTACATTGCCTACAGTCCAATAAAAAAAAAAAAAAAAAATCGGGTTAACTTCACGACAATTCGGCCGGGCCTTGATTGACCTGGCCAAAAAAAAAAAAAAAAAAAAAATCGGGTTAACTTCACGACAATTCGGCCGGGCCTTGATTGACCTGTTTTCTCGTATTACACCGTGCATCGTCCAAACGTACCTTTTTTGATATCGATAGTTCATGGTATCGATTTTTTAAAAATCGATTTCTGTCCATTCGATATTGTAAACAAAAGCACGTGCTTCTCAAAATGGCATCTTCAGTTCTTCAGTCCTTTTCTGCTTTTCTCTTTTTTAACTGTTTCTAAAATTTAATGGCTCTCTCTTCTGTTCTGTTATTCTGTAGTGTTTATCATCTGTCTATAGTGTCTATCACAGTCGTTATCAATAGTTAATTATTGTTCTGTTTTCACCTCCTTATTATTCTACTCAAGGGCTTATTGGCACAGTTATTCTACTCAAGGGCTTATTGGCACAGTTATTCTACTCAAGGGCTTATTGGCACAGTTATTCTACTCAAGGGCTTATTGGCACAGTTATTCTACTCAAGGGCTTATTGGCACAGTTATTCTACTCAAGGGCTTATTGGCACAGTTATTCTACTCAAGGGCTTATTGGCACAGTTATTCTACTCAAGGGCTTATTGGCACAGTTATTCTACTCAAGGGCTTATTGGCACAGTTATTCTACTCAAGGGCTTATTGGCACAGTTATTCTACTCAAGGGCTTATTGGCACAGTTATTCTACTCAAGGGCTTATTGGCACAGTTATTCTACTCAAGGGCTTATTGGCACAGTTATTCTACTCAAGGGCTTATTGGCACAGTTATTCTACTCAAGGGCTTATTGGCACAGTTATTCTACTCAAGGGCTTATTGGCACAGTTATTCTACTCAAGGGCTTATTGGCACAGTTATTCTACTCAAGGGCTTATTGGCACAGTTATTCTACTCAAGGGCTTATTGGCACAGTTATTCTACTCAAGGGCTTATTGGCACAGTTATTCTACTCAAGGGCTTATTGGCACAGTTATTCTACTCAAGGGCTTATTGGCACAGTTATTCTACTCAAGGGCTTATTGGCACAGTTATTCTACTCAAGGGCTTATTGGCACAGTTATTCTACTCAAGGGCTTATTGGCACAGTTATTCTACTCAAGGGCTTATTGGCACAGTTATTCTACTCAAGGGCTTATTGGCACAGTTATTCTACTCAAGGGCTTATTGGCACAGTTATTCTACTCAAGGGCTTATTGGCACAGTTATTCTACTCAAGGGCTTATTGGCACAGTTATTCACTTGCAAAGTGTGGGTACATTGGTGGTGTAGTGGTCAAGGCGCTCGCCTGGTAAACAGGAGGGCGTGGGTTCAATCCCAGCCGAGGTATGGAATTTTATCCTCAATATAATTTGAGAATTTGACCACAATAATAGTAGTAGCCTACTGCTGGAGTAAAGGGACTTTACAGTCCTATGCGAGCAGTATAAATAAGCACTATTATTATTATTATTATCCACTAGTCATTTCTGGCAGATTGAAAAACAGACTGAAAATAAAGAGAGAAAAAAAAATCAAGTTTAGAGAAAAGTTCCAACTTTTTCTTTCTGGGGTTATGTAGGACTGTAGGTATAGGTAAGTGTTGAAAAAATAATGATAAACTTTATGAGCTTTCAATCCTTGTTTGCACTAAATTTATGTTGACTTGCAGTACTGACTTAATATTAGTTGATTAACAGGGCAAGTAACAGTGAAGTTTTAAACCTCTAGTAAGTAAGTCCAGTCTTTCAATCTCACTTTTCTATTTCTATAGCTGCATATGTAGGTACTTTGTTTAATCCTGAAATCTCCCAGTATCAAATACTGATGCTCAGTCATTTCCTGACTGAAAGGTCCACATGCCAGCCAAGAAACTTTCTAGAAAGTCCCCCCCTTTACTCTCAGTAATTTTATTAGTTCTATTAAAAAATGAAGATGATAATCTGATGACCTCCAGGGCATTATAAGGAAGAATGCAATTTTTCCCAGGACTCTGCTACTGCTAATACTGATGATTTTTGATCCTGAATGTCATATAGGTAAGTACCTATTTCATGTACTTAGGTACTTTTGCATGAGAAAGAGGAGGAACTAGAGGGAGAGATTAAGAGAGGCCTTCCCTCTCTTAATCTCTCCCTCTAGTTCCTCCTCTTTCTCATGCAAAAGTACCTACATGAAATAGGTACTTAGCTATATGACATCCAGGATCAAAATACATCAACTAGATTTCTACATAGGGTAACATAGGTTACCACAATGTCAACAACAAAGCCCATAACTACCCAATGCATCTATTGTGGATTGTGATTTGGTCTCTATTTACTACTCGCACCTCGCACCATTCCAAACAAACATATGTAGCTACATATCCCCTTCACCAGCGGCTCTCAACCGTTTTTCGCCTGCGTACCCCTTAGGTACCCGGATTTAATCTCGCGAACCCCCGCCAGCCACCATCATAATGAGTAATTGTAAAGGGTAACCAATGTTGATGTGTACCATTACTATAGAGTTCACCCATTGTCCGCCATTGTACAATTTTTTTCGTGAACCCCAGAGGGTCTCGCGTACCTCCGCTCCAGTTGAGAATCGCTGCCCTACACCTTCAGTTCCTCCTCTTTCTCATGCAAAAGTACCTACATGAAATAGGTACTTAGCTATATGACATCCAGGATCAAAATACATCAACTAGATTCCTACATAGGGTAACATAGGTTACCACAATGTCAACAACAAAGCTCATAACTACCCAATGCATCTATTGTGGATTGTGATTTGGTCTCTATTTACTACTCGCACCTCGCACCATTCCAAACAAACATGTGTAGCTACATATCCCCTTCACCACCGGCTCTCAACCTTTTTTCGCCTGCGTACCCCTTAGGTACCCGGTTTTAATCTCGCGAACCCCCGCCAGCCACCATCATAATGAGTAATTGTAAAGGGTAACCAATTTTGATGTGTACCATTACTATAGAGTATAGAGTTCACCCATTGTCCGCCATTATACAATTTTTTTCGTGAACCCCGGAGGGTCTCGCGTTGAGAATCGCTGCCCTACACCTTACAAGTTCATAATGGCCAAAATGGAAACTGCCTTTGAATAATAATTTCAAACGAAACTACGCGAGGAGTGGCAGGTATAGGGGAACGTGGGAGGGGGCTCTTAAAAATGGGCGCTTTCACAGCTATTGACTCTCTTGTTTCACTATGTTGAGGTCCGAGCAATTAATAGTAAAGTAGGTACATAATAGTAATTAGCCAGCGTAATAATTACCCCTACCTCCTAACCCGGCATTTCCCACGTGCCTTTTGGAAACAAAGTAATAGAACCCCCCTGTATCCCCCTTATTCCAGTCTTGTTAAAATAGGGACCTTCACACAGCACAGCAAAGGACACCGCATTAATTTTGTTTCATTACGTCGAATATACAGGGTGGTCTCATTGCTCGTTCACATCCACGCTCGAAGGGAGGAAAAGTTCAAGCTAGTGTAATCTCAGTGGTGTATTGTTTAGCACGGTCGACTTCGGATTTGAAGGTTGATAGTTCGACCCCATGTCAAATCATAAAATTGGGTACATAATAGTAATTAGCCAGCGTAATAATTACCCCTACCTCCTAACCCGGCATTTCCCACGTGCCTTTTGGAAACAAAGTAATAGGACCCCCCTGTATCCCCCTTATTCCAGTCTTGTTAAAATAGGGACCTTCACACAGTACAGCAAAGGACACCGCATTAATTTTGTTTCATTACGTCGAATATACAGGGTGGTCTCATTGCTCGTCCACGTCCACGCTCGAAGGGGGGAAAAGTTCAAGCTAGTGTAACCTCAGTGGTGTATTGTTTAGCACGGTCGACTTCGGATTTAAAGGTTGATAGTTCAACCCCAAGTCAAATCATAAAATTTACCGAGTCGTGTTAAAGTGGGGACTGAATTCTTACAAGATGCATTTTGTAAAGGGAAAAAAGTATCGCGCACGGCGTGAATCAGGCTGTTGTAATTTAAAGTCTCGATATTTAGGCGATTCTCTTGGTTCCCCTAAATCTAAGTAGTTGAAGTGCTTCTTTTTGATCAACACTCTTGATCGTGCCATTGTCCAGATTTTCAACTACCTATTCTGTCTGTTCTTCAAAGTTCAGCATTTATGCAGGTGTTACTGTGTTAGACTGTAGAAAGGAATCGTGAATAGCCTTCCCAAGAGCTCTTAAATATTTCCTTTGTCAGGCAATTTAACAAGCTGACACTGTATTCAAGTAAGTAGCTAGCTCCTTTCCTTTATCTAATGTTGGTTTCTTCGATGAGACATGTTATTAAGGTGATGACATGATGGTGAGTTCAGACATGTGTATCAGTCGAGTAATAGACGTCTGTAGAGGGGACATTCCGAAAGGAAAATACGACTTTTCTAATACTTCAGCCAGCCTAGTTACCTTGGTTGGTAGCGCGTCTGCC
Organism: Diaphorina citri; assembly: GCF_000475195.1. Taxonomy (NCBI): domain Eukaryota; kingdom Metazoa; phylum Arthropoda; class Insecta; order Hemiptera; family Psyllidae; genus Diaphorina; species Diaphorina citri. Next base: position 59,713 of record NW_007378302.1, on the reverse strand, counting down.
TTGTAAGCGCTAGGCCGTTGGTTCGACTCTCGCCCGGGGCGGATTTTATCCTGAAGAGACGATAAAACCTTAGCAGTTGATTAGACCTTAGCAGTTATAGTTCCCTCTATCAAACTTCTTAAAAAAAAAATAATAAAAATAAAAAAAAAAAATATCTAATACTCACTCCTTGGTTAAAATATCGATTGGACATATTTTCATTTAGGTATTTTCTAGTCAGCACTGTAATCTGATGTAATTTATACGTGGCTAATAGGTAGGTTTATTTATGAGTGTTGTGAATTATTTATGCATCTGGCCACCAACACGCAACATAGTAGCCTGTATAGGTACTTACTTTCCGAGACTGGACTCAGTTTCCACAATACAATACACTTTTTATTACCTGTAAGCCAGCCTAGGTGTTGTAGCGGCCTCAGCTGTAGCCTAGTCTGCCTTCTAAGCGCTAGGTCGCGGGTTCAACATCCCCCCTCCCCCCTGGAGAGGATTTTATCCTAAAGGTTCGCTCCCAGAGAAAGCCAGCCGTTCTCCTATCCTTTCTTTTTAACAGTCTGTATTGTATATAGCTCCCTCCCTCCCTCCTCTCTCTCTCTCTCTCTCTCTCTCTCTCTCTTGCTCTCTTGCGGCCTTTCTAACTTTCTCTTTTTTGTTTCCCTCCTTTTCGTATACTCTGAGAGCGTGTGAGAGGGAGAGAGAGAGTTACTGAAATTAGTTCGATGTTCTTTAAAATCCCTTTCAACTTTGAACCACTACTTAAAACTTTTAACAGGAGAGCGAGCGGTCCTCTTTTACCCTGAAAATCAGAAAGGTGTAAGTACATATTGGGAACCTATGTGACAAGATTGCTTTTGGTTGTTTTTATTTTCTCTTTGCTTTAAACTTGAAACTTCGAAAGTTTGTGGAACAAAATTCATCTATCTCTTTTAAGTTGCCCTTAGGAGTAAATCCTTATGGAATGGAAAGCCTGCTACATACGCTACGATTTGTACGCAGCATCTCACAATCAGAGTTAGATGTGAAACCTACCTGTGTCAATAATATGTCACAAGTTGGGTTGATAGCTCCAGATGTTCAATGGTCATGTTTCCATCTCCACAGCAACTTCACTTGGTTCTTCTTTTTGAGTTTTGTCTTTGGAGGTATTTTGTTTGAACTTCTTCTGCAGGTTACTTTTATTGAATCGTTTTAGCACAAAGTTGGGCAAATACCTGAGGAGGACAACAGAGCCATTGTTGTTTATCAAAGGTTGAGGTCAGGTCAGGTTCTGTCTGGCTGGGGGACTTTAAATAGGGAGTAGACCAGCTTAGTCTGGCTTGGGGACTTTAAACAGGGAGAATATCAGCCTGAAATTTCCCTTGCTAAAGAAATAGCGAAGGTTGAGTGCGAAGGGCATTTACTAGGATTTTGTAACCAAAACCAAATGTCAGCCCAAGGCAATCAACCAAGGTAAGGCTGCGACTTTTAATCAAGGTGCTTGATGGTCCTCACGGCACACACCAATAATGTACACATCAGTGATGCCTCAATTGTGTAGTGGTCAAGACCCTCACCTGGTAATCAGGAGGGCGTGGGTTCAATCTCCGCTGAGGCATGTAATTTTATATGCAAACTTTCATTTTGCCCTTTACTGTCTCCTATTGCTGACCTCCTATACCTAAAATTGAGTTTCAAGAGTTGATAAAAAGTATTGCAGTAGCTTATAATAATTGACATTAAGTACCTTATAATAACTGACAAACTAATCTTTGTTCCATCAAAAAGATATTGCTAGGTTGCAGCAAGGATCAGTGATGAAAATTTTAAAATAAAAAGTTTCCTACAGATTTACGTACGAGAGACCATTTAGAATTTAGGACGCTTTCATTTTGCCCTTTACTGTCTCCTATTGCTGACCTCCTATACCTAAAATTGAGTTTCAAGAGTTGATAAAAAGTATTGCATAGGATATGCAAACCTGTTTAAGAATTTGGCCACAAAATAGTAGTAGCTTACTGCGGGGTAAAGGGACTCTTTAGTCCCTTTACGTACAGGAAAAATAAGCACTCTATGAGTACTTACACCTTAGATCAATAGGTGTTCCATTTCCGTACAAACGGACGTTATCTATTATGCCTCAAGATACCAACCTGACGTTTATTTCCCCTGTATCTCCAGATATTTGTTTCCTTATCATGCTATTTTTGTATCTTTTGTTACATTAAACAATAGATAGTAAATATTTAATAATATTTATTATCATTAATTTTTTTCCCAATTCAATGTCTAATATCCCTAAGAAAGATATTTTGATCGATTCGATCCTTTTTGAGAACGTTATATTTATTAACAACAACCAGTAAAAAAAAAAAAAACCTCTATTCCTTTTGAACAGAGATCCAGAATCTTCATATTAGGTGTGTGTGATTTCTTCTTTTTTACCCAACTTTGAGACCAAATTCTTACAATCCTTTTTATTTAAGCGATTTTTTTCTTTATTTTTATTTCACTTGGATATTTTCGAAGTTAATTTTTTTTTCTTCTAAAAACCAGCAGGCTTATTGAGCCTTAGATGGGCTGAAGAGTTGGAATCAAAAATTTATTTATGAATAGCTTCGAAAATTTCATCTTCAGAAATTAAATGGCACAATGCAAGTGAGTAAAAAAAAATCGCTTCTTTTAACCTACCTATATTAATATTTAAGGACAATCTCTTACTTTAGTAAGGTTGGTACTGAGACCAAATTGTTTTATTTTATTTTTACTCCTAGTTAATGTGTATTTTAAATTTCAAACCATTATAGATAATTAAGTAAGAAGATTATCGACATATCTCAATGCGTAAACGTAAGTGATAAACCTCTTAAAATAAAGTTTAGTATGCGCTCTGAGAATCACGTACGAGTAGCTTATATTGCCTACAGGCCAAAAAAAAAAAAAAAAAAAAAATCGGGTTAACTTCACGACAATTCGGCCGGGCCTTGATTGACCTGTTTTCTCGTGTCACACCGTGCATCGTCCAAACGTACCTTTTTCGATATCGATAGTTCATGGTATCGATTTTTTAAAAATCGATTTCTGTCCATTCGATATTGTAAACAAAAGCACGTGCTTTTCAAAATGTCATCTTCAGTTCTTCACTCTTCAGTCCTTTTCTGCTTTTCTCTTTTTTAACCGTTTCTAAAACTTAATGGCTCTCTCTTCTGTGTTCTGTTCTGTTATTCTGTAGTGTTTATCATCTGTCTAATTTTCACAGTCGTTATCAATAGTTAATTATTGTTCTGTTTTCACCTCCTTATTTACACAGTGTTCTGCTGAATTTTTCATGAAAGTTTTGCTTGTATTCAATCCCAGCATTTCGACATAAGACCAAATAAGACTGTGATCCAAGGGTTAATTTGTTACCTCGTTGTTTCAAGTCAACAATGAATTATCAGTTCCAGTATCACGTGCTCATCATGATTACAATGGTGTTTCATTTGAGGTTTAGGAGGCGATCAGGTGGTTTGAAAAGATGTTTTTACAAGCCTGAGGCCCAAGATGTTGATGGAATTTCCAATAGAATCCACGTAGTCCTTTATTTCCAACAGAATCCGCCCACGACATGTAAACCACACAGCCATGGTAAGTACCTACACCTACCTTATAACTCTCCCTCCCCCTCCCTTTCCCTCTTTTCATCCAGCATCCTTTTCCTCCCCCTTTTTTGTCTAATAGTTTCTATCCTAAAGGTAATTTCAGGAAAGTTTTATTAAAGGGTTGAAAGTTGAAAAAAATTGAAAAATGAAAGTATAAGAATAAGATAGATGAGTAGATAATAGCTAGATTAAAAATTGAATATTTGTAGGACTGCTCAGGGCATCCATATGTCAGTCTATCTATAAGTTTCTATACACCTACTTATCCACTAGTCATTTCTGGCAGATTGAAAAACAGACTGAAAATAAAGAGAGAGAAAAAAAATCAAGTTTAGAGAAAAGTTTCAACTTTTTCTTTCTGGGGTTATGTAGGTATAGGTAAGTGTTGAAAAAAAAGATCATTTTCATAATGATAAACTTTATGAGCTTTCAATCCTTGTTTGCACTAAATTTATGTTGACTTGCAGTACTGACTTAATATTAGTCGATTAACAGGGCAAGTATTAGTTGATTAACAGTGAAGTTTTAAACCTCTAGTAAGTCCAGTCTTTCAATCTCACTTTTCTATTTCTATAGCTGCATAGGGAGAGAAAGAGTTACTGAAATTAGTTCGATGTTCTTTAAAATCCCTTTCAACTTTGAACCACTACTTAAAACTTTTAACAGGAGAGCGGTCCTCTTATACCCTGAAAATCAGAAAGGTGTAAGTACATATTGGGAACCTACATAGGGTAACTATTGGAAATTGGAAGGTAAGGAGGACAGCAGCGACAGCTAGAAATAAAACTAAGAGGAGAGAGAGAGAGGGGGGGAGAGAGTACTCTTTATTATTTTCCTTCTCTCGTGTAAGTAGGTACAGCGTTTAGAATTTTCCAATTTTTCGAGCTTGTGTTTCAGTCATCGTGTTATCGTTCTACAGAGCGGAGGTTTTGTGAACTCTCGAAAGCTCTTCTTTATTTTTTTTTTTCCGATTTTTTCCATTTCCCAAGTTTCGTTTTTCGTTAATTTTTTCTTCGTCACGTGGTTTTCTTTGGATTTTTTTCTTTATCCTTTAAGACGGATGTGCTTTTGAAGTAATTTCGATAGGACTTTTACTTGAGACATTTTTTGTTTTTAGAAATCTCTAGGATGAAGTTGATGTCATTTTCTTGGTTTGGATTTTTGGAACAGACGTAAGTTTTGCTTGTACATTGTTTTATTTTATTTTTACGATCTCCTACGTTTTTACATGCTGGTTTTATTTTAGTATATACCTACATAGTTGGATATATCACAATAGAAAAATGGCCAATTTAGAATATTTTATTTGTTTTTCATTCAAAAAGAAAACGTTGTTGAATAATTTACACATTTTTTGCCACAATGAAAATGAGAAATTCCAATTTGTTTACATAAAGGAAGGGGAGGAAATTAGTTTGGAAACTTTCGAATTACAAAGAACAATACAAAAGTAATTATAGTGTCCAAAGCGACCGGCCGGATTAGGTTTTAGGACAGGGGCTTTTTTTTACATGGTCTGTTTATGTAGAAATCTGAAACTCATGTTAAAGGCAAGGATTTGGTATATTATCCGACGCGACAAGTAGCGGCAATGTAGTACCTATGTATTTAACAATTGAGTGCTACTTATACTGTGTTCTTTAAGGTTGGAAGCTTTCTTCTAAATGCATGCTAGAACCTGAATCCAAATTTCAAACAAGGTTGATATTCAAGCTACAGCTTTCCTTAGTTTTCTTTACAGAAGAACAGATGTATTGTGGCCTTTTTTACCCTTTAGTATCTATCTAAAAGCTAGTAACCTGCGGCAAGTGACCCAAGTGTGGCACTGATACATACATTCAGTACCAAGTAAAAATCAAAAGCACCAAGTACTTATTACATTCAAGGAAATCAAGGATAAAGAACCAAGTAGTATTAACATAAGTACCGATGGACAAGTAATTTAGCGAAGTGTTCTAACGTGATATCCGCTAAAGTTTTGTGACATGCCTCGGGCATAAGAGAGAATACACATTTGCATAGAAGTCTACTCCACAGCTGGTCTGTAATAAAAATGATTGATGTTTCATTTTCTTGACATTGAACAAACAAATTTCCCCGGAGAGAATTTTTTCAAAAAAAGTTTTGCTTATGTTGAAAAAAGTTCTCACAACATGCTTTTTTACTGAATTAATTAGCACGAGGAAACATGGAAGTAGGCTATGTGTTCGTTACGTAAGCCATTAGTGCGTCCTCCTAATATCTCTGGACATGATAATGCTTACTGACATGGTTGTGAAGTAAAGTTTTATTTGCTGGAGAGTAAAGCTTCTTGTCTTCATGGACATCTTTTTAACGATATCCCTGTTTGCAACCAAAATTTGTGTGTAAATTTGTTATTGACAGTGGGAATTTGAACCTAGAACTTTCTGTATGGCAAACAATCGCATTATTCATAGACAGACTTAGACCTTGTGTATTCTTTGATTTCTTTGGATATTTTTGTTTTTAGTAAAGAATATGACCTATCACCTTTTTATCTCCAATTTATATAAATTGGGCTAGCATTGAATTGTGTAGAATATCCGAATAAAAAGTCAATTAGGTATATCTATAGATACATTATTTTGTTTTGCAAAAGTCATGGGATAATTTTGTTTTGCAAAAGTCATGGTCAAGTCCAGTGCTAAGATGGAAAGCTTACCCTGATATCAAACGACACAAAACTTAGCTTGCTGAATAATTGACGAAGAAAAACAACCTTGGTCCCCTTCATGAGATGTCCCGTTTTCTCAGAAATGTCGTGCCAAAAAGTTTTTGTTTTTGTCCAAGACTTGTGTGTGTGTCCTTGTGGACATTTTGTCCCGGTGATTGCATTTTACTCTTTGTTAGCCGAGATGAAAATGGTCAAATACATTGCAAACACGGAATGACATAGGACATGGATAAGTGGCACGAAGGAAATTGCACATTGTCTCATTTTTGTTGGGAAAGTCTTTTCACATGCACATACAGGATGCTGTTTGGTGCTCTGTTAATACTGAGTTTCATCCTGCGAAACTCGAAATGGAGATTTTTCGTGTCTCGGTTGTGTTTGTTCGAGGTTGTCGTCAGATAAAGTTCTTGAGCAAATGACAATTTTTATCTTAAAAGTGCCACTTTTGGATGCCAAACTCGGTTTTTTTTACGCCATCATTGATTAGCATCTTTATAATTATCGGATTGACCAGAATTTTCGAATTCCTTACCATTCAAAAATCGTGTCGTGTGTAGTTTAAACACTATCATTTAAATTACATTACCTACAGCACATTCGGAAAAAAATCGGATGAAACTCACGGCAAATATGAATAGGCCTTTAATTGCCTTTATTCCAAACCACCATTGTTCAATCTCCTATAGTCTCCTTTCCAGGTTTTCGTCCCCAAGCCGCTACCCTATCACCATACTCCAAGACACTCTCTCCTTAGTCCCCTTCCTTCCATCTTCCTACCCATCCCACTTCTGCTGCCTTCCTCCTTAACACGGGATTATGATAATACCCACCAACCTTTATGACAGGTTGAAGACACAAATCAGACGCAAGATTAAACCCCCAGTGGAGTCTCTTCGCGTTTTTTCTCTCCTTAGTGTTGGAACATTTAAGATTGAATTATGACCCACCCCCAGCCTGCCGCCCGTTCTTAAAACCTTTGAAAAGTCTATTTGAAGCTATAAAGAAACAGGACAGAGAGAGGGGGGAGGAGAGAGAGAGAGAGAGAACGAGAACTTTATCTTGGAGCCTTTCAAGAAAGAAAAACTCTAGATTTTTAGAACCTTAGGATACTTATCCTGAATATAGGACACCGATAGTTGAAAAGGATAGTGAAGAAACAGTGAGATACCAGGAGAAAGAAAAAGAAGTTGAAAAAATAAATCAAAATAATAGGTGCCTAATACTATTTTGTAAAATTAAGGAATGAGATATTTTATTCGAGGTGAAGAACACACATCCACCAATTTTTGATGTAATGTTTGGTCAGCCTTTCAAGAAAGAAAATCTCTAGATTTTTAGAACCTTAGGATACTTATCCTGAATATAGGACACCGATAGTTGAAAAGGATAGTGAAGAAACAGTGAGATGCCAGGAGAAAGAAAAAGAAGTTGAAAAAATAAATCAAAATAATAGGTGCCTAATACTATTTTGTAAAATTAACGAATGAGATATTTTATTCGAAGTGAAGAAGACACGTCCACCAATTTTCGATATAATGTTTGGTTTGGTGGGTTTCTCTCTTAGGTAAGAATTCAACGATTACTCCGAGTGCTTACTGTAACTTTTGTTTTAATTTATTCTGAACACATCTATCGAAAAAAATTACTAATAAAAACTATGTTTGTAACTAGAGAAACATATTTCACTCAGCATTGCAGTATGGTACCTTTATTGGGGCCAAATCTCTTGTTTAGCCCGAAGAGATTTACGGCTCCGTTCGAATTAAATGAGTTAGAGAAATGTTGGATAAACTTTTTTCCTTTCTTGGTGTATATGTACCTTTGTATAAAAACAAATTTGTTTAATCATTTAAAATAAATAAAAATAATAAAACTTTTGCAAAAAGTTTCTGCTTTTTGTTTTATTATTTTCCTCAGACAGTAATTGTCATTTTTTACTGGCCCGGCTTTAGCTTTAATGGAGCCTGCTATGTAGCTATGTACATTCTGCATTCCAGTAAACATACATAAGTGCAGCTCTGTTTTTGTGTTATGTTGGTCTTTACATTATATTGTATCGTTGTAAATATAATACCTTTTGGTATGTATAGGCACAATCTACATTTTTTCAGCTGTAAGGGCTCCCACATTATTATTTTAATTTGATTTAGGTTTTTAGGCATACCTTTATTTATTGGGTAATTTAATTTACAAAACCACTAATGTATGAATCCCCCCTTTGTCCCCCTGTCCTATACATATACATAGGTTATCCTATAGGTACCGTACAAATTCCGTGAAAGTGCACTTTTGAAAATGTAAAAAAATAAAATAAAAAAAATATTAACATCAAATATTCTATTGTACCCTTTTAGTATATCTTTCTAATTAAAATTTATTTTCAAATTATTTTTTCGGGTAAAAGGAAACTTTATATTAGCTGCTATCTATGTATTCTAATGAAAGTTGAACCTATATAGGGTAACTATTGGAAATTGGAAGGTAAGGAGGACAGCAGCGACAGCTAGAAATAAAACTAAGAGGAGAGAGAGAGAGAGGGGGAGAGAGAGAGAGAGAGAGAACAATAGGTAATAGGGAGGGAGAGAAAGAGACAGAGATAATGGGATTATGGGATAAACTTCCAGCAAAAGGGAAGATTTTGAAGGAAACTTTTTATCAGAAAAGGATGTAAGAGTGAGAGAAAAACGAAAGAGAGAGAGAGAATATATGTGAGAGATAGGTAGGTACCTATTGGAGTTAACTAGAGTGTGGGAGGGAGAGAGAGAGAGAAAAAAGAGACAGAGGGGAAGAGCAATAAGTTTTGTGTTGCTATCAGAATTCCTTCCCTTATTTCTCTCTCTCTCCCTCTGTCCCCTTCATCACACCCACTTACAGATCGTCTTAGTGTCCAATATTGTAAGGATGGAGAGGGAGAGAGAGAGAGAGAGAGAGGGGGGGAAGGAGAATAGGTTAGAAAGAAAGAGATAGGGAGAGGAAGGAATGAAGCTTTAGGATGAGACAAGAATATTCCTGGTATTTCTTCTAAAGAGGAAACTTGATTACTTCTAACGAATGATGAATGTATTATGTACAAACATTGTGCCATGTGAAGACAATGAGCGAATTTCAAAAGAGATTGACAATTTCTAAATTCTATGAAATGTCGTCATTACAGGAATTGATTGGTGTTCTTATTTCACCTCCTTATTTACACAGTGTTCTGCTGAATTTTTCATGAAAGTTTTGCTTGTATTCAATCCCAGCATTTCGACATAAGACCAAATAAGACTGTGATCCAAGGGTTAATTTGTTACCTCGTTGTTTCAAGTCAACAATGAATTATCAGTTCCAGTATCACGTGCTCATCATGATTACAATGGTGTTTCATTTGAGGTTTAGGATTAAGAGGCGATCAGGTGGTTCATTGAAATTGGGAATCAGATTTTCCCAAGAGCAAGGAATGAGAGGCGGCTGGACATCTGGATATAGGTACGTACTTAGGTTGAATATAGAAGATTACTATGGAAGCACTATTTACTAGAGTTGCTATGGAAGTACTGTTTGATTACCTACTAACCTGATCCTTATTATTTGCACGGTTCAATTCCAAAGCTGAAAAGGCATGCTTTCAGATAAAGAAAATGTAAAGCTAAAAACACACACAATAGTTTTCCGGTCCTTTATTTCCAACAGAATCCGCCCACGACATGTAAACCACACAGCCATGGTAAGTACCTACACCTACCTTATAACTCTCCCTCCCTCTCTCTCCCCTCCCCCTCCCTTTCCCTCTTTTCATCCAGCATCCTTTGAATGAAAGTTTAGTTTGCTTATTATATTTTTTGTAGGTTGAAGCACTTTTTTGTTTTTGGAGTTAGTGTACCCATTGTGTAAAAAAAAAAGGCAGAGAAAGGGATTGTAAATAAAAAAGGACAAGAGGGAAGGAAGCAAAAGAGAGAAGAAAAGAACCAATATTAGCTTTTCGTTATCTCCGGGCTACAGGTTTTTAGCTGTGTTACATCAACAATGTATTCTCTATTCAAATATTCCGTTTTTGTCCCCGGGGTGCTTTTAAATTTCATTTTCTCATAAACCAGGGCACATTTCTCGCACCCGTATATCAGTGCCTTATACAGAAATTCATTTTTAGAGGTGTCTGGTGTTTTGTTCCTCTGTGGAAATATTCCGTTTTTGTCCCCGGGGTGCTTTTAAATTTCATTTTCTCATAAACCAGGGCACATTTCTCGCACCCGTATATCAGTGCCTCATACAGAAATTCATTTTCAGAGGTGTCTGGTGTTTTGTTCCTCTGTGCACGCAAGATTAAACCCCCAGTGGAGTCTCTTCGCGTTTTTTCTCTCCTTAGTGTTGGAACATTTAAGATTGAATTATGACCCACCCCCCAGCCAACCGCCCGTTCTTAAAACCTTTGAAAAGTCTATTTTAAGCTATAAAGAAACAGGACAAAGAGAGGGGGGAGGAGAGAGAGAACGAGAACTTTATCTTGGAGCCTTTCAAGAAAGAAAATGTTTGTTGTCTCTCTCTCGCTGCTGAAAATTTACGGGTTTTGCATGCATGTAATATGTATGTGTGTGAAAAATGCCGGGTAAAACTGCTGGAAGAGAGTATGTCAAAAATTTATTGCTAACCCTTTCCCTGGGCGATATGTCTTGGGTTTGTTGGTACGATTCAAAATTTATCCAAGGTAGTCTATTAATTTTGGTCTGTAGTATAAAAGTGTAATTTTACGTAGGGCAAGGCAAGGGACATAGGCTGTGAAATTGAAACACACAACCCCCATCAAATTACTCGTAGGTGCCTACATTGACAGGGATTTCTTATTTATACGTCAAGATAAAATATTGAAGAAATGAAACTTCAATGCCATCAGGAGTCTGTAAATATGGAGAAAAATACTCCTTACTTTCTCAAAAATGGGGAAAAGCTGTAAAAACTGTCATATCAATATTGCAGGAATATAAAACATTCTTTTATTTTGGGAGAATCGTTCTCCTTTATTTCAGACTTTTCAGAGTAAGATATTTTTGTGTTCGAATTATATCTACGTCTATGGAATTTGTAAATATTCATTATTTGTTTCTTGTCCTCCTGTGTTTACCACTCACTATGAGTAGTTGAGTACTTTACCATTTACGAACCAAAGATCAACAGGGGCCTAAATGTGCTACAAGCCGTCAATATAATATTATCACAACTGTACTCTAATATATCTGATTTTTTAATGACATTTTATGTTTTAGGTATATTAATTTTGGGTCGATATTCAAGGTAAAACAAACACACATTGGGTAAAGCATATCATTATTATTAAACACCAAAATGCATACAACCCAGGTACGACTATGCAATGTATGATGCATATTATGTGCAATATGTTCATACTGTACAGTAAAGCTGTTCTGACATGTAATAAAATTATTGACGAGCTAAAATAATTTTTTTTCCATTTCCCAAGTTTCGTTTTTCGTTAATTTTTTCTTCGTCACGTGGTTTTCTTTGGATTTTTTTCTTTATCCTTTGAGACGGATGTGCTTTTGTATGATTTTGAAGTAATTTTGATAGGACTTTTACTTGAGACATTTTTTGTTTTTAGAAATCTCGTGGATGAAGTTGATGTCATTTTCTTGGTTTGGATTTTTGGAACAGACGTAAGTTTTGCTTGTACATTGTTTTATTTTATTTTTACGATCTCCCACGTTTTTACATGCTGGTTTTATTTCAGTATGTACCTACACCTGGAGATATCACAATAGAAAAATGGCCAATTTAGAATATTTTACTTGTTTTTTATTCAAAAAAGAAACGTTGTTGAATAATTTACACATTTTTTGCCACAATGAAAATGAGAAATTCCAATTTGTTTACATAAAGGAAGGGGAGGAAATTAGTTTGGAAACTTTCGAATTACAAAGAACAATACAAAAGTAATTATAGTGTCCAAAGCGCGACCGGATTAGGTTTTAGGACAGGGGCTTTGTTTGTGTAGAAATCTGAAACTCATGTTAAAGGCAAGGATTTGGTATATTATCCGTTGCGACAAGTAGCGGCAATGTAGTACCTATGTATTTAACAATTGAATGCTACTTATACTGTGTTTTTTAAGGTTGGAAGCTTTTTTTTTTAATGCTTGCTAGAACCTGAATCCAAATTTCAAACAAGGTTGATATTCAAGCTACAGCTTTCCTTAGTTTTCTTTACGGAAGAACAGATGTATTGTCTTTTTTACCCTTTAGTATCTATCTAAAAACTAGTAACCTGCGGCAAGTGTGGCACTGATACATACATTCAGTACCAAGTAAAAATCAAAAGCACCAAGTACTTACTACATTCAAGGAAACTAAGGATAAAGAACCAAGTAGTATTAACATAAGTATCGATGAACAAGTAATTTAGCGAAGTGTTCTAACGTGATATCCGCTAAAGTTTTGTGACATGCCTCGGGCATAAGAAAGAATACACATTTACATAGAAGTCTACTCCACAGCTGGTCTGTAATAAAAATGATTGATGTTTCATTTTCTTGACATTGAACAAACAAATTTCCCCGGAGAGATTGATAATGTGTTCGACATAGATGTTGAAAAGTAGAGGTGAAATTACGCAACCTTGTCTCACTCCTTTTGATATTTGAAACTCTTCGGAGACTCCCATTGATGTTTTGACTTTGCCTGATTGTCCCCAATATAGCCTGTTTAAAAAAGTTCTCACAACATGTTTTTTTACTGAATTAATTAGCACGAGGAAACATGGAAGTAGGCTATATGTTCGTTACGTAAGCCATTAGTGCGTCCTCCTAATACCTCTGGACATGATAATGCTTACTGACATGGTTGTGAAGTAAAGTTTCATTTGCTGGAGAGTAAAGCTTCTTGTCTTCATGGACATCTTTTTGGCGATATCCCTGTTTGCAACCAAAATTTGTGTGTAAATTTGTTGTTGACAGTGAGAATTTGAATCTAAAACTTTCTGTATGGCAAACAATCGCATTATTCATAGACAGACTTAGACCTTGTCTATTCTTTGATTTCTTTGGATATTTTTGTTTTTAGTAAAGAATGACCTATCACCTTTTTTTCTCCAATTTATATAAATTGGGCTAGCATTGAATTGAGTAGAATATCCGAATAAAAAGTCAAATAGGTATATAGATACTTTATTTTGTTTTGCAAAAGTCGTGGGATAATTTTGTTTTGCAAAAGTCATGGTCAAGTCCAGTGCTAAGATGGAAAGCTTACCCTGATATCAAACGACACAAAACTTAGCTATTTTTTGTTTGCTTTCTAGTCCTGAGGGAATGCAAACTTAAAGGTCTTGTAATTTTTCCAATTTACTTTCGGCGTCTTGCCATGTGAAGACAATGAGCGAATTTCAAAAGAGATTGACAATTTCTAAATTCTATGAATGCCGTCATTACAGGAATTGATTGGTGTTCTTGGAAGTTCACGGACCAATGAGAACTCGCGAGCTTGCTGCAATTTGAAATTGGGAATCAGATTTTCCCAAGAGCAAGGAATGAGAGGCGGCTGGACATCTGGATATAGGTACGTACTTAGGTTGAATATAGGAGATAGTACTATGGAAGTACTATTTACTAGAGTTGCTATGGAAGTACTGTTTGATTACCTACCTACTAACCTGATCCTTATTCTTTGCACGGTTCAATTCCAAAGCTGAAAAGGGATGCTTCCAGATAAAGAAAATGTAAAGCTAAAAACACAAACAATAGTTTTCCATCCTGTCTTTACCCAAGTTCTACATATAGGAAGCCTAAACAACACTATTTTTCAACCCCTCCATCACTCTCCAGACAATTTCAACATTGCTGCACTCATTTTTCACTCTTTTTTGTGTGTCAGTACCTTTTTAACATCATTTCATTGTACTCTTTATTATTTTCCTTCTCTCGTGTAAGTAGGTACAGCGTTTAGAATTTTCCAATTTTTCGAGCTTGTGTTTCAGTCATCGTGCTATCGTTCTACAGAGCGGAGGTTTTGTGAACTCTCGAAAGCTCTTCTTTATTTTTTCCGATTTTTTTCCATTTCCCAAGTTTCGTTTTTCGTTAATTTTTTCTTCGTCACGTGGTTTTCTTTGGATTTTTTTCTTTATCCTTTAAGACGGGTACTCTGAATTGCAAAAATATTTTATGAATAATAAAATGGCTTGTTCTTTTACTACTTATTTATTTATCCAACAAAAAGCAATGCCGTTTTCCAATAAGTTACATGCGTCTGTCAATATAATTATGCATCTGACGTCGATGGTAGATGTCTAGACATTTCGACATGCAACTTTACAGTAGATAGTGGAATGATGAAATGAATTCGAAATAAGCTCTCGCTGGTTTCTTCCTAGATTCTAGACATTTCGACATGCAACTTTACAGTAGATAGTGGAATGATGAAATGAATTCGAAATAAGCTCTCTGGTTTCTTTTTTCCTAGATTCCTGCCTTACCCATTATCCTGCACAATGTAGTTATTCTTCCGCTAAGCTTCATGTACGTACACAATTCACACAATATTGTGTTGGAAAGTTGTAAAGGTATGGAATTATGGATGGATGTTGTGTTGTGTATGGATGGTAAAGATATTGTTTTTGTGTCCATCTTTTTTCTCCTAGGAAATAAACAGGTGATATTTTTATGGACATTTGAAGCTTACCACATTGCATAACTGGTATTAATTTCGGCGTTCATAAGTCTAGAGTTCAGCAAGGGTTCCCTGCACAATGTAGTTATTCTTCCGCTAAGCTTCATGTACACAATTCACACAATATTGTGTTGGAAAGTTGTAAAGGTATGGAATTATGAATGGATGTTGTGTTGTGTATGGATGGTATGCTTGTAAAGATATTGTGTTTGTGTCCATCTTTTTTCTCCTAGGAAATAAACAGGTGATATATTTTTATGGACATTTGAAGCTTACCACATTGCATAACTGATATTAATTTCGGCGTTCATAAGTCTAGAGTTCAGCAAGGGAACTTGGCAAGAAATTCGAATTTTAAATTTTCAAACAGTAGGTTTACATAGGTGATATTTTTATGGACATTTGAAGCTTACCACATTGCATAACTGGTATTAATTTCGGCGTTCATAAGTCTAGAGTTCAGCAAGGGAACTTGGCAAGAAATTCGAATTTTAAATTTTCAAACAGTAGGTTTACAAAGTTAAAGTAGATCACAAGTGATAAGTAAAGTAATACGCTTCGTGGGTGGGTAAGATCTTAACTGTTGGGACATACCTTTTAGTTACTTTCTATTATTTTTTTATTTTTATTTTTGAAATTTTAAGAAACCCGATTTCAATTTTCCCTCATAATCTCGCCCTTGGCAGGTTCAGGACGTAATGTATAATGCAGTATCATATCGTCCTCTACTTCTCCCTCATATTGTCCTGTGCTCTTCCTCCCAACCTCTTTTTCATATTCACAATGTTAACTTGACAATGCATTTACATTTTTTTATAACACAATCTTAAAAGCTTAATATTTTTTTAATTAAAAAAAGCAAAAAGGTATAGAAGTAATTTTGTAAGGGTGGATTTAAGTATCAGGCCTGAATGAAAGTACGAAAATAAGAGGGAGAGAAAAGGAAGGAGAGGAGAAGTAGGTAACAGAATTGTTGTAAGGAGCGAAACCACTTTCAGTAAGTGGCGTAAGTTGTACTCTTATTTTATTTTTATGTACGCATGGCTTCTGACAAGTTCCGACTCCTGTAGATAAGTTAACTATCAATCTATCAAATAAGTGCTATTCATAATAGTTGTAACGTAATTATACTTTTTTTAGCTCCCATTCTGTTAGAATAATTTAGATTCGAACGTAACTTTGTCTTGTACGCGCTACGCGTTCATCTAATTGGAAAATTCCTCATCGCAAATCACTTTTCGAGCAATTTATACTTCCATTTCCAAGCTCGTTTTTTTTTAGCATCTTTATAATTTTCGGATTGAACCAACCTCAGTGGTGCAGTTGTTAAACCAACCTCAGTGGTGCAGTTGTTAACGCGTTGGACTTTGGATCTGGAGGTTGGTGGTTCGAGTCCAAGTCATGCGAAGAAAAATAACCTTGGTCCCCCTCATGAGATGTCCCGTTTTCTCAGAAATGTCGTGTCAAAAAGTTTTTGTTTTTGTCCAAGACTTGTGTGTGTGTCCTTGTGGACATTTTGACCCGGTGATTGCATTGTACTCTTTGTTAGCCGAGATGAAAATGGTCAAATACATTGCAAACACGGAATGACGTAGGACAAGGATAAGTGGCACGAAGGAAATTGCACATTGTCTCATTTTTGTTGGGAAAGTCTTTTCACATGCACATACAGGATGCTGTTTGGTGCTCTGTTAATACTGAGTTTCATCCTGCGAAACTCGAAATGAAGATTTTTCGTGTCTCGGTTGTGTTTGTTCGAGGTTGTCGTCAGATAAAGTTCTTGAGCAAATGACAATTTTTATCTTAAAAGTGCCACTTTTGGATGCCAAGCTCGTTTTTTTTTAGCATCTTTATAATTTTCGGATTGAACCAACCTCAGTGGTGCAGTTGTTAAACCAACCTCAGTGGTGCAGTTGTTAACGCGTTGGACTTTGGATCTGGAGGTTGGTGGTTCGAGTCCAAGTCATGTCATGAAATTTATCTAGGTGAAATAATCGGGGAACGATGTTTGTGACAAGCATTTAAATATGCTTAACACAATTAAAATTCCTTTTTTAATTTTCGGATTGACCAGAATTTTCGAATTCCTTACCATTCAAAAATCGTGTCGTGTGTAGTTTAAACACTATCATTTAAATTATATTACCTACAGCACATTCGGAAAAAAATCGGATGAAACTCGCGGCAAATATGAATAGGCCTTTAATTGCCTTTATTCCAAACCACCATTGTTCAATCCCTCCCTCTCCTATAGTCTCCTTTCCAGGTTCTCCTTCCCAAGCCGCTACCCTATCACCATACTCCAAGACACTCTCTCCTTAGTCCCCTTCCTCCATTTCCAATCACAATTGACATAATACATAATGTGGTTAGTTCGACTCACACTTGCGTTGTTCCTGTAGACTTTTCCAGGGGCTTTGTTGGTAAAATGGGAAGAAATACACAAGCTTAAGAAATTGCAAGGGCGGAGAAGAGGGGTATTTCCTTTTTTTATTGTGTCTCCTGCCTTTCTTTGAGAATAATAAGCCTGCTTACAGTTTCGTGTGCCAATTTAAAATCTTCATCAATATAAACGAAGGCAATCTTGAACAGTTATGTAGCTATGTAGGAAAAGTACTTTTTTCCCCCCCAAGAAGAGAAAGTTTTTCAAACATTTATGTGGTTTTTTAATATTGATATATTCAGGTAGTAAATTTTATAAGCCTTCCTGTACTCCTGAGTAAAGCTTTTGCTCGTTGTTCCTGTAGACTTTTCCAGGGGCTTTGTTGGTAAAATGGGAAGAGATACACAAGCTTAAGAAATTGCAAGGGCGGGGAAGAGGGATATTTCCTTTTTTTATTGTGTCTCCTGCCTTTCTTTGAGAATAATAAGCCTGCTTACAGTTTTGTGTGCCAATTTAAAATCTTCATCAATATAAACGAAGGCAATCTTGAACAGTTATGTAGCTGTGTAGGAAAAGTACTTTTTTCCCCAAGAAGAGAAAGTATTTCAAACATTTATGTGGTTTTTTAATATTGATATATTCAGGTAGTAAATTTTATAAGCCTTCCTGTACTCCTGAGTAAAGCTTTTGCAATTACACAACTGAAGGTTTGCGTAGTAATTTAGTAATAGATGCCTAATATATCTATCAAGGCAGTGACACGAGGTAGATATCTATCCCCCATCCAACACATTGGATAATAGTATACCCGGCACATGTTCTTAATCCTCTCCCAAGAAACCCTATGAGTGCAATTTGCAGGTTGATCCGATGCCGATGGCTTGAAATGTATCTCCGATTGTGAGTTCACAGTTCAAGTGTAAAGATGGTGTCTATTATATTCATACTTGAATAAAATACGTTGTAAAAGTCCCATCAAACAAACGGTAAATTGTCCCGAACAATTTAATTTCTCTTGAAACTTCTGTACTATGTACTCTCTTGGTTGAGTTATTATCATTAACTTTGGGCCAGGAAGACAGGAATAAAGTGAATCGTTATGAAGAAGAGGTTTTTTTTTTCTTTTTAACTTGCCAATTTGGCTACAAATTTGTTAGTCGACCATTAGAGATATTTAACTCGTAAGAGCTCTCGCTTTCCTTTATCAGTATCATTTCCCATCTAATTCTTGAGTACTCGAGAGTCAATAAAGAAGCTCCAGGTATGGGATAAGTAGACGAACAGGAGGTACATGATGTGAGTATGTAGAAGCCCGCATGTTTTAACACAAATAACCTATCGGCAAAGATAAACAAAATCATGTCGAGAGCAAAAGAGAACAAACACGAACTTATTTTATCGGAAAATAAGAAGCAGGGGACATTTTTAACTTTTTCCCCCGTCGCGTCGTAAAAGTAATTTTGAGGGAGACCAACAAAAAAATATTTTTTGTTCGAGAGTCAATAATGAAGCTCCAGGTATGGGATAAGTAGACGAAGGGATAAGAGGAGGTACATGATATGAGTATGTAGAAGCCCGCATGTTTTAACACAAATAACCTATCGGCAAAGATAAACAAAATCATGTCGAGAGCAAAAGAGAACAAACACGAACTTATTTTATCGGAAAATAAGAAGCAGAGGACATTTTTAACTTTTTCCCCCGTCGCGTCGTAAAAGTAATTTTGAGGGAGACCAACAAAAAAAATATTTTTTGTTTGCTTTCTAGCCCTGAGGGAATGCAAACTTAAAGGTCTTGTAATTTTTCCAATTTACTTTCGGCGTCTTGCTCTGGTTGGTTTTATTACTCGTATTCTTTGATTTGTTATTATTATTGTACTAGCTGAATTCCGTCGCTTCGCTCCGGAATCCCGCTAGTTCATCCCGAGGCATGGCCAAACTTGTGGAAAAGGCAGGGGTAGGTATGGTGTTTTGAAATAGATTGAGGTATAAAATGACTTCTAATTTCCTTCTCACATCTTTGTTATTAGAAAAAGATCTGTTCCCAAAACATGACTTGTGTTTATAGAAACCCCACATAGGAAAGCAATCTCACCAAAGTTATAGGTAGACAGCCAATTAGGTTTAAATGAAATACAGCAAATCGAGCAACTATGAAAAATCCAGAAGGACTAAGTTTTAACCCCCCTTGCCTCCCTTCAGCAACCCTTGGTTGAGTAAACAGTAACTTTTCAATTAGTCTATATTTCGACCATTTGTGTACTCGCTATAAGCTATAACAGAGATGAAATATTTCCAATTTACAACCCCCCTTACCTCCCTTCAGCAACCCTTAGTTAAGTAAACAGTAACTTTTCAATTAGTCTATATTTCGACCATTTGTGTACTCGCTATAAGCTATAACAGAGATGAAATATTTCCAATTTAGTCTGTCTGACTTTTAAATGTCTCTGGGTTTTTATTTTTTTATTGTTATTGTTCAGTTTTTTCCTTTCCTTTCTTTTTCCTATTCATTCTTCAAAAACATTATTGTGGTTGTTGAGGCAAAGAATATTGTCGTGTATAGTTTGTTTTATCTTTATTTGATTGTTTGTTCTGTACCGATTGTTACTTTTTTATGGGTGTACATAGTCTTGGGCAGTTGTAGCATTTTCTTGAATCAGATCTGTATCGTTATCGATACATCCATTTAATTAAAATTTCCATTAGATACTTCAAAATGGAATAAAAATGCCCTTGGATATAGCGCTCTTTAATCTTTATGCTGGATAATTATTTAAGAAATTTTCGTCAAAAATTAATTGTATTTGGCAGAGAAAGGGATTGTAAATAAAAAAGGACAAGAGGGAAGGAAGCAAAGGAGAGAAGAAAAGAACCAATATTAGCTTTTCGTTATCTCCGGGCTACAGGTTTTTAGCTGTGTTACATCAACAATGTATTCTCTATTGTACTAAGAATTATTTCCTTTGTAAGCTAATAATAAGCTTTTCACTAATTTCCACCTCTTTCTCATTGTTTCTTCTTTGGAAGAATCTTTCTTTGAATTCTAATTGTTAATTCAAGATGTAAATTTCAATGGGAATTTACCAAAACCCAAAAGTTCTTGGAAAGGAGAACTTTTGATAACACTCATATAATAATAAATTTCTAATAATTTTGAACTTGTTCAAGTTCACCTAAAATGAATAAAACGAACATGGTCATGAATTATTAAAGGTCACTTTTATTTTCATGCCGTTTTTTCTCTCCAATAGATGTTACTTTTTCAGATCTGTATCGTTATCGATACATCCATTTAATTAAAATTTTCATTACATACTTCAAAACGGAATAAAAATGCCCTTGGATATAGCGCTCTTTAATCTTTATGCTGGATAATTATTTAAGAAATTTTCGTCAAAAATTAATTGTATTTTCATTTGATCAAGCATCAAATTACAAGCGATATTTAATTTCTTTTGACAAAACGAAAAGCCGAGGCCTCCTTTTTGAATTTATTTCCATAGCATCAGTTCCTAATTTTATTTAATTTAGCTATTTATTATTATTATTTTTTTGTCCAATTTGATTTTTTTTTTCTTTTTAGGAAGTTAAAAAAGGTCAGAAGGGCAAAAGTAACAATACCTAGTTCTTCGGTATTATCTACCTACTCTGAATTGCAAAAATATTTTATGAATAATAAAATGGCTTGTTCTTTTACTACTTATTTATTTATCCAACAAAAAGCAATGCCGTCTGTGTCATTCTTGTCTGTGGTATAACGATGAAAGAAGTGAGAATCAAGTTTCGCATAAAGTAGGTCTGTCCCCTGGGTTCAGGTTAGCCTGACTAGAATTTTATTGCTGAATATTTTCTCGGCTTTTGCACCAAATTCTTTTCACAACATAATAATTACGACACTGGTCTCTGTACACCACATTTCTCACTCTTAACTTCATTAAATTTCTCCCCCCCTCTCTCTCTCTCTCTGGAGCACTATTTCTAACCTAATGGTTTGAATAAAATGTCTGATCATTTCATTTTCGGAGACTTTTCCGAGAGCTAACATTTTGTAGAACAGTCTCACCACTTCATACACACGGCTGCTGTGTGACCCAAATACGAAAAATATGGGAGCTTTACATCCTCCAGAATTTTACATTATTACGTTCGTTTTTGTGGAATGAAAAGTTAAAATAAATATATTTTCAGTCATTCTTTTCTTTCATTCTTTTTTCTCCATTTCTCATTCTTCACTTCATCGCTCAGCTTCACTTTAAGATAAGGAGAAATATGTAATAAGCTTCTCTTTAACATTCTATCATCCGATCTATCTTTGAGTTTGAACACACTTCTTTTTCGCTCTCCGTCATTTTGCTTTTCAAATTCTCCTTGTTTTTTATTATTTCTTTTCGTTTCAACAAAGGTATTTGTGTCGATATTCCATTCTATTATAAGTAATGGCCATAGCTTCGATATATGGGGTATATTGTATAATATATCCTCCATGTGCGCTATTCTGCTGACAGTTCGAACGTTTTACAGATGAAGTGCAATCCACTACACGTGTTGTCATGTTCTTTGTAAAGTCTTTTTTCTGCTAAGTTGCCATTCAAAGATATCTATGTATATTTATTCTAAATGTCTTCTCAAATGTCGCCTCCTGCAGTCAGCTACTCAACCCATCAACCTATGAACTAGCAGACCATGACCTGGCTTGAATTACTCTTGGCCTGGTCAAGGGTCCTAAGTAAAGTAATACGCTTCGTGGGTGGGTAAGATCTTCACTGTTGGGACATACCTTCTAGTTACTTTCTATTATTTTTTTTATTTTTATTTTTGAAATTTTAAGAAACCCGATTTCAATTTTCCCTCATAATCTCGCCCTTGGCAGGTTCAGGACGTAATGTATAATGCAGTATCATATCGTCCTCCCTCTACTTCTCCCTCACATTGTCCTGTGCTCTTCCTCCCAACCTCTTTTTCATATTCACAATGTTAACTTGACAATGCATTTACATTTTTTTTTATAACACAATCTTAAAAGCTTAATATTTTTTTAATTAAAAAAAAGCAAAAAGGTATAGAAGTAATTTTGTAAGGGTGGATTTAAGTATCAGGCCTGAATGAAAGCACGAAAATAAGAGGGAGAGAAAAGGAAGGAGAGGAGATGTAGGTAACAGAATTGTTGTAAGAAGCGAAACCACTTTCAGTAAGTGGCGTAAGTTGTACTCTTATTTTATGTTTATGTACGCATGGCTTCTGACAAGTTCCGACTCCTGTAGATAAGTTTACTATCAAGCTATCAAATAAATGCTTTTCAAAATAGTTGTAACGTAGGTAATTATACTTTTTTTTTTAGCTCCCATTCTGTTAGAAATAATTTAGATTCGAACGTACCTTTGTCTTGTACGCGCTACGCGTTCATCTAATTGGAAAATTCCTCATCGCAAATCACTTTTCGAGCAATTTATACTTCCATTTCCAATCACAATTGACATAATACATAATGTGGTTAGTTCGACTCACACTTTCGTTGTTCCTGTAGACTTTTCCAGGGGCTTTGTTGGTAAAATGGGAAGAAATACACAAGCTTAAGAAATTGCAAGGGCGGAGAAGAGGGGTATTTCCTTTTTTTATTGTGTCTCCTGCCTTTCTTTGAGAATAATAAGCCTGCTTACAGTTTCGTGTGCCAATTTAAAATCTTCATCAATATAAACGAAGGCAATCTTGAACAGTTATGTAGCTGTGTAGGAAAAGTACTTTTTTCCCCAAGAAGAGAAAGTATTTCAAACATTTATGTGGTTTTTTAATATTGATATATTCAGGTAGTAAATTTTATAAGCCTTCCTGTACTCCTGAGTAAAGCTTTTGCTTAAATTTTTAATTTTAAGAACTTCTGTACTATGTACTCTCTTGGTTGAGTTATTATCATTAACTTTGGGCCAGGAAGACAGGAATAAAGTGAATCGTTATGAAGAAGAGGTTTTTTTTTTTTTTAACTTGCCAATTTGGCTACAAATTTGTTAGTCGACCATTAGAGATATTTAACTCGTAAGAGCTCTCGCTTTCCTTTATCAGTATCATTTCCCATCTAATTCTTGAGTACTCGAGAGTCAATAAAGAAGCTCCAGGTATGGGATAAGTAGACGAACAGGAGGTACATGATGTGAGTATGTAGAAGCCCGCATGTTTTAACACAAATAACCTATCGGCAAAGATAAACAAAATCATGTCGAGAGCAAAAGAGAACAAACACGAACTTATTTTATCGGAAAATAAGAAGCAGAGGACATTTTTAACTTTTTCCCCCGTCGCGTCGTAAAAGTAATTTTGAGGGAGACCAACAAAAAAATATTTTTTGTTTGCTTTCTAGTCCTGAGGGAATGCAAACTTAAAGGTCTTGTAATTTTTCCAATTTACTTTCGGCGTCTTGCCGGAGCACTATTTCTAACCTAATGGTTTGAATAAAATGTCTGATCATTTCATTTTCGGAGACTTTTCCGAGAGCTAACATTTTGTAGAACAGTCTCACCACTTCATACACACGGCTGCTGTGTGACCCAAATACGAAAAATATCGGAGCTTTACATCCTCCAGAATTTTACATTATTACGTTCGTTTTTGTGGAATGAAAAGTTAAAATAAATATATTTTCAGTCATTCTTTTCTTTCATTCTTTTTTCTCCATTTCTCATTCTTCTCTTCATCGCTCAGCTTCACTTTAAGATAAGGAGAAATATGTAATAAGCTTCTCTTTAACATTCTATCATCCGATCTATCTTTGAGTTTGAACACACTTCTTTTTCGCTCTCCGTCATTTTGCTTTTCAAATTCTCCTTGTTTTTTATTATTTCTTTTCGTTTCAACAAAGGTATTTGTGTCGATATTCCATTCTATTATAAGTAATGGCCATAGCTTCGATATATGGGGTATATTGTATAATATATCCTCCATGTGCGCTATTCTGCTGACAGTTCGAACGTTTTACAGATGAAGTGCAATCCACTACACGTGTTGTCATGTTCTTTGTAAAGTCGTTTTTTTGCTAAGTTGCCATTCAAAGATATCTTTGTAGTTATATTTATTCTAAATGTCTTCTCAAATATAGCCTCCTGCAGTCAGCTACTCAACCCATCAACCTTTGAACTAGCAGACCATGACCTGGCTTGAATTACTCTTGGCCTGGTCAAGGGTCTCAATTTTCACTCGATTACCTTTTCGTTCAAAAGAAATGTTTTCCCTCCACTGAGAAGTAGATTATTGATACAATAAAGTGCACCGCAATGGAGTTTGTATCGCACATGAGGATATAGATGGAGGCGGCATGATATACGGAGGGGTTAGGGACGAAATTTATGACCTCACCGAGCAGTTCCTTTTGGTTTGGCTTTCCACCCTCTCCTTCCCATCTTCAGTTTGTCCCTCTGACCCTCCATCTTGGATTTTCCTTTCCATTTAATCTTTCGGAGAAAAGTTTCTCATGTTTACCCTCCATCTCTTTTTCCTCAAAGCGAAAACACAAAGCTGAGTTTGATTAGATTTTATTGTGAGGTTCGTCATACTTCATTTCCAAATTGAGGTTTGCTCTCTTGATAAGTATGCTGATGATTGTATTCTGTATGGGGATTGGTATACGATTGAAGCAAAGCAGTGGTCGATAGAAGCTTGTAGTACTTCATAGGTTTGGGGGTGATTGTCACGAAGCATAATTGGGTTTGAAGTTAATAATGTGATCTTTTTAATTTTATACATTGTATGGTCAACTCTATATTTTCCTCCTTCCTCTCCATCTCTCACCCAACACCTATAACATTGCACATGGATACTATACTCCATTACACAAGTGAAGGTTTGCGTAGTAATTTAGTAATAGGTAGATGCCTAATATATCTATCAAGGCAGTGACACGAGGTAGATATCTATCCCCCATCCAACACATTGGATAATAGTATACCCGGCACATGTTCTTAATCCTCTCCCAAGAAACCCTATGAGTGCAATTTGCAGGTTGATCCGATGCCGATGGCTTGAAATGTATCCCCGATGGTGAGTTCAAAGTTCAAGTGTAAAGATGGTGTCTATTATATTCATACTTGAATAAAATACGTTGTAAAAGTCCCATCAAACAAACGGTAAATTGTCCCGAACAATTTAATTTCTCTTGAAGAAAACAAGTAAGTGAAAAATAAGATTTTTCTTCTCTTATGTTCGCCTTTCTTTTTTTTTATTGAAAACAATTTTCTCTCGCTTTACAAAACGATTTTTATTCTTTATTCATTGCTGAACGATGCTCGGTCATTAACGTGTTTATTCAGCTAGGCGTTAATTGTTCTTGGCGTTACGGGGTGCAACTAATTAGGAAATTTTAGTTTCGTCACCCGCCTTACATTAATTCCCTGCGGGGTTACTTTATGCAAAATTTTGAAAAACCCCTTACTCATCTAGTTTATATCTTTTGAAGGTGGGAGAGGTTATGAAAGTTGCTAATAGAGTATCTATTCGTGCAATCTTCAGGAGATAAATATGCTCTCTGTGCAAATACTTCCTGTAAACAACTATGGGGTTGCAGTTTCCAAATATTTGCTGCATCTGCATTCATTTCAATTCCCAGCTAAAATTGTCTTCAAAAGATTTGTTTCTGATTCTAAATCATTTTCTTAATGATGGAGATATGTATATTTGGTATACATAAGTAGTTCGACTTAAGATGTTGAGTTCTACTTGAGATATTGTTCACTATTTTGTTTCAACTGTTACCTTGTTGGGCAAGTCATCCAATGATTGAATGATTTGTCTCGATATATTCAATAGCACACTCTATTATAGATATTTGCTGGTTTTCGAAGATGAAATTTTCATGTAAACCAGTGAAAACTTTATTATTTTACGAGTAATTTAACAATAATCAGAAACTGTAACAATAAATTAAACGATTTTATAATCTCCTCACAAACTTTTTTCTTTAATTAAAATTATAGTTTAGGTTTCCAGTTCATTTGCATAATTTTTAATATCGATAAGTACACCAGGGGCAACAAACGGGAGGGCGAATTTTTCGGGTTTTGAATTTCAGGGTATCAGGTATTGTATTGACCAACCTCACTGGTTTAGTGGTTATTGAACTTCGGATCTGGAGATTGGTGGTTCGAGTCCAATTCATAAAAGGTATCTAGGTGTTTTAGATGGAGAACGCGACAAGCATTTAAGTATGCCTTGCCCAAAATTCCCTCCAGCCTAGTTAGCTTGGAAGGTAGCGCGTCTGTCTTGTAAATGCTTGGTCGCGGGTTCGATTCCCGCCCGGGTCGGGTTTTATCCTGAACAGATAAAGTTCGTTCTCGGAACGGCCGGCTTTCTCTTTTCCTGTCTTCCTTCTCTCTTCGCTTTCGGGATGATAAGACCTTAGCAGTTACAGTTCAAGAGGAATAAAAAAAAAAAAAAAAAAAAAAAAAAATGTGACTCGAATTTTAAATTCAAATATTTCGAGTTAATCCTGATATAATATGTATTAGGGTTAGGAAAAATAATTATCTTGTTTCATTCGGAGGTTCAAGATTAGGTGACATTTTATCCTAGCAGACACAACAAGAGGGATAATCTCTGCAAAACAAAAGGGTCTCTTTTCTCTGTTATTATCTTTTGAAACCCTCCAAGTCTTTGAAATAAACATAGAAGTTATAAAAACAGAATGTTAGACTGTCTGAAGTTAAATTGACGTGTTTTTATCAAAGGCTCCAGCTCCTGAATGGCCTGGGGATCTCATTTTCATTGCAAGAAAGTTAATTAAAACTAGGAAAAGACAATTTAAGGAACTGGTCATTTCAAAGAAAAGGGTTTTGTCGCGTCTTCTTTGTTTTTTCCTCTCCCTCTATCATTGCTTTTATGATCTGTTCCTTTATTTCACTCATCTTTCTTCTATATTTTCTGTTCCTTTAGTAATTTTTTCATTATTGCGTTTCCCTCCATTCTTTTCTCAACTTGGTCATTTCAAAGAAAAGGGTTTTGTCGCGTCTTCTTTGTTTTTTCCTCTCCCTCTATCATTGCTTTTATGATCTGGATTATTTCCTTTATTTCACTCATCTTTCTTCTATATTTTCTGTTCCTTTAGTAATTTTTTCATTATTGCGTTTCCCTCCATTCTTTTCTCAACTCATTTCTCTTCATTACAAAATAAAAGCCTCCCCGTCGTAGTCAATCTACTTTCAAGTAAGTAATGCGTTTGCTTCTATTTCTAATATGACTAGGTACAATATATTATCTACTTGTGTGTATATCTATTTCCTGTGTTGTTCGAGTAAACTTTATCTTTATTTGATTGTTTGTTCTGTACCGATTGTTACTTTTTTATGGGTGTACATAGTCTTGGGCAGTTGTAGCATTTTCTTGAATACGACTGAAATGTTTCATTATAGATTTTTTATTATTTGTTGAACGAAATGCCTAGTAGAATCAGACTGATTAAATGTCAGGATAGAAATTACAAAGAAATTAAAATCTCTACCGAATCTCGGTCTCACATATTTTGCATGTTTATTAAATCTGTTACGCCAATAATGGTTTCAGCTCGTATAGTTATTACTTTTCTATTCGTAATCTTAAAACAATTGATTGTTTCAGATATCAGCATGTGAGTTCAACACAACAATAGAATTATCAACACTGGCATGTTGAGTTGAAGGTAAGTTTGCAAGGTTTGCATCCAAACATTTTGCAGACCAGGCACCAAGCTTTTATAAAGCTGCACCAAGCTTTTATAAAGCTTGTAATACGGAGGTTGGTGTCTATTTCAGCCTTTGTGCACTTTTATGGGCTCATCAATTTAATTTTTTAGCCTCCCCGTCGTAGTCAATCTACTTTCAAGTAAATAATGCGTTTGCTTCTATTTCTAATATGACTAGGTACAATATATTATCTACTTGTGTGTATATCTATTTCCTGTGTTGTTCGAGTAAATTTTTATTTGTTGAACGAAATGCCTAGTATTGTCATTGTCAGGATAGAAATTAAAATCTCTACCGAATCTCGGTCTCACATATTTTGCATGTTTATTAAATCTGTTACGCCAATAATGGTTTCAGCTGATATCGAGATGCTATTACTCGTATACCTAGTTATTACTTTTCTATTCGTAATCTTAAAACAATTCTTTTGATTGTTTCAGATATCAGCATGTGAGTTCAACACAACAATAGAATTATCAACACTGGCATGTTGAGTTGAAGGTAAGTTTGCAAGGTTCGAGTAAAATATGCACACCAAATAATATAATTTCCAAGTTGCCATACTGCAGATTTCTTGGTCCATGGGTTTCCTAACTTTGCTCGTACGCATAACTCTTTAGGGTTATTTTCCCCTATGTTTCATTTACATATTGTGTTGGTTTTAAAAATGCCTTTTTCGTGTGCAATTTGATATATTCATCAAATTAAGGGGACCTAGTGGTAGCTGGAGGGTAGTGAACCACCCTTCATACCCGAATGTCAACATGTCCTAGCTATGGTGACATTCAAAATGACACTTGACACTTCTCTATGGGACGAAATAAAATTTGTGTTAATTTATTCCACAGAGCAGAGAGCTTACACAAAACTTTTCTTCCATTTTAATTCAAATTTGTTAACTTAACCATTTCAAAAGATAATATGAGAAGTACCTACTTTAAATTCAACTCTCTCACTACTACTAAAAAAAAATATTATTTATTTGTGGAAAAAAAAAACTTTTTTACTTGATAAAAATACCATCAGTCTGTCAGTTTATTTTGAAACTCGCGAAGTTTTTGCTCTTTCACAAATTAAATCTTGAACAGAATTAAATAATTTCATCTTTTTAACATTATTATTCTTATTTTATATTTCCAAAAAATTGTTAAAAGGAGGAATCCAATTTGTTAATATCTTTCAGTTTTCCAGGAAAACCTATCTAGTATCTACTGGGGCCCACTACCCACTATTTATGAAATGTGCGTAGACGTCAAGAGTTCGAAACGCCGGCGCCGCTTTCATTTACTTTAACCTATTTTAGCTACTTAAAACGTGATTTCATAGAATTGATGCTGAACACCCAAAAAATTACCATGGATGGAAAACACGACACACAGTACCGTCGAGTGTTTTCTTTCAACTTTAACCTATTTTAGCTAGTTAAAACGTGATTTCATAGAATTGATGCTGAACACCCAAAAAATTACCATGGATGGAAAACACGACACACAGTAC
Source organism: Diaphorina citri (assembly GCF_000475195.1). NCBI lineage: Eukaryota > Metazoa > Arthropoda > Insecta > Hemiptera > Psyllidae > Diaphorina > Diaphorina citri. The sequence continues at coordinate 30,177 of NW_007378302.1, read as the reverse complement.
CGTCGAGTGTTTTAAATTAAACTTGGTAACTCAATTGTGAGAATGATTATAAGATTACTTATTTTATTACGACTCCCGCCGAATAGAGGGGTCAAAAATATTCCGTTTTTGTCCCCGGGGTGCTTTTAAATTTCATTTTCTCATAAACCAGGGCACATTTCTCGCACCCGTATATCAGTGCCTCATACAGAAAAATACGGAGGTTGGTGTCTATTTCAGCCTTTGTGCACTTTTATGGGCTCATCAATTTAATTTTTTATTTATTTTTATTATCATGCCTTTTGGCCATTCTAATCATTATGAAAACTTGCATAACTACATACATCAGTTAATTCAGCATGCAGCACATTTTATTTTTATTATCATGCCTTTTGGCCATTCTAATCATTATGAAAACTTGCATAACTACATACATCAGTTAATTCAGCATGCAGCACCAACACAACGTTGGATACTAAAACGGGAAGCAATTTTTTTATATTTTAATTTTCGCCAAGTAGTTTTGAATCCGTCTTTTCCCACCCCTCACACAATTACAGTTGAACTTTTTATTACCATTGCAAACGAGACGACCTTGCCGTTGTGCTAACTGCCATGACCAATTTTCCACTGTTTGCTGTAATCAGAGTTGATATTTGTGTAGGTAGAATGTAAATAGAAATATTGAATCTAGCTTGAGCAAAAAAAAAAAAAAAAAAAAAATTTTATTGTAGAAAATATTAAGTTGTAATTCAAATATTGCAACATAACATTGTGTACACAAGGTGCTTTTCCACTATGGCCGATTAAACTCCCATTATACCATGTTTATGTTACATAATACAGGCTATCAGAATGTAGAAATGACGTGACCTTAACGACTGACGACTCTAGTATCCAGTAGTTCTATTGCATTGGACACCATCAAGGCGTTTCATTTTAACACAAATAGTTTTTGATTTTAACGATCCATTAATATGGCGTTTTCAATAAAAAAATTAATATGCTATTTTGCTATAAGCTAATCTAAGCGTTATTATTGAAATTAACTTTTCCACGAGTACTCTTCCTTGCTACCCCTTTGAATGTTTTAGACCTCCAGAACCCGATCTACTTGTATCATTGGATTACCAACCATACAATTTAAACCAATCATTTAATTAATAAATGGAAAGCTTAACTACCAAAATAACATTTACTTTTCTCGCTAAAACGAATGTTATCACATTGTAAACTGTGTTCATTCACAAATATATGTATGACTTTTTTGCGAGGGGCAAAATAAATCTACCCACTTTGATAATAATGAACTGTTTTGGACCTTCTCAGGTGATCCATGGTTCCATAACTCAGTCCATAGCCAATACCTTGTCATTCTCTTTTTACTTTCCTTTTCCTATAGGAAGGAAAGTAATGTAATCGGGTCAAATTTCCGATAGTCAGTTTTTAGTGCCAAAACACGTTTTGAGGTCCCTAGAGCCATCCATAGCCACATCCCTGAACCAAAGTTCCACATAAAGCAGTGTTGTAACAATGGGTCGGGATTACTCAAGAAGAAAATGAAAATTACACTATGAAAACACTTCGCTCGAGACATTATGTAAGCAAATTCCAAGCGAGGTTGTCTGGGGGAATAAAGAAAATTTACAAGTAAATTGTTTGTTGTCTCTCTCTCGCTGCTGAAAATTTACGGGTTTTGCATGCATGTAATATGTATGTGTGTGAAAAATGCCGGGTAAAACTGCTGGAAGAGAATATGTCAAAAATTTATTGCTAACCCTTTCCCTGGGCGATATGTCTTGGGTTTGTTGGTACGATTCAAAATTTATCAAAAGTAGTCTATTAATTTTGGTCTGTAGTATAAAAGTGTAATTTTACGTAGGGCAAGGGACTGTCCTTACAAATCTTCCTTAAATTTCCCCTAAGAAGAATTATTTAGGTATGGTATAAGAACCTATTTCACAAAAATCGGGAGTTTTCTTTTTTTTCTAAGAAAAAGGTGCAAAAAGTGGATTGAACTATAGGTTGATCCACATTTATAATGTTTTTAGTCCATGGGCTGTGAAATTGAAACACACAACCCCCACCAAAATACTCGTAGGTGCCTACATTGACAGGGATTTCTTATTTATACGTCAAGATAAAGTATTGAAGAAATGAAACTTCAATGCCATCAGGAGTCTGTAAATATGGAGAAAAATAGTCCTTACTTTCTCAAAAATGGGGAAAAGCTGTAAAAACTGTCATGTCAATATTGCAGGAATATAAAACATTCTTTTATTTTGGGAGAATCGTTCTCCTTTATTTCAGACTTTTCAGAGTAAGATACTTTTGTGTTCGAATTATATTTACGTCTATGGAATTTGTAAATATTCATTATTTGTTTCTTGTCCTCCTGTGTTTACCACTCACTATGAGTACTTTACCATTTACGAACTAAAGATCAACAGGGGCCTAAATGTGCTACACGCCGTCAATATAATATTATCACAACTGTACTCTAATACGTATATCTGATTTTTTAATGACATTTTATGTTTTAGGTATATTAATTATGGGTCGATATTCAAGGTAAAACAAACACACATTGGGTAAAGCATATCATTATTATTAAACAACAAAATGCATACAACCCAGGTACGACTATGCAATGTATGATGGATATTATGTGCAATATGTTCATACTGTACAGTAAAGCTGTTCTGACATGTAATAAAATTATTGACGAGCTAAAATAATACTGGTAGAATAAAATGTTCCTAATTAATCTCATACACATTTTAGCATCATGGAAATTATCAGGAGAGTAACCTGACAGTGTAGGGATGGGTTAGTTTGTTCAGCCAGGAGCGAATGGAAAAGTTCTGGGGGTTATCTTTGAGGATTTTGTTCAACGAATAAACCATTAAAAATAAACGCGAATTTCGACCATTGAATGAATGGTAAGGCCCTAAGCTTCCGCACCAAGACTGGCTCGGCGGACCGTCCAGGGAAAATATAAAAAATCCTTCCTACATCTGTTTGGCGGAAAAATGAGAATTCTTGTACTTACATATTTATTTATAAAGTTATTTAACCCTACTAAACAAATATCATTATTTCTAAACTACAATAAGTACCCAACCTACAGCAGTCAGCTGCTGCCCTCATTTTACCGTCCTTTGTTACTGTATGGATATTGTCAGGGGAACTACAATACTGCATACAACAATCCACTGTTTTAAAATTAAAATATTTTTTGCTGGACGATGATTTTAATTAAAAAAAAAGAAGCAAAAAAAGCAGAAATTTTAAAATTATTTGAATGATGTAAATGGTGTCCTAATTTTATATGTATTTCTATTTGCCCTCAACTAGCGAATTACATCTAGCGAATTACAAATATTGAAAACGACGGCATTTTGTGGGATAAACTCATGACATGGGAAATTCTAATGTGATAATTTTGTTTCAACTAGCGAATTACAAATATTGAAAACGACGGCATTTTGTGGGATAAACTCATGACATGGGAAATTCTAATGTGATAATTTTGTTTCAATCACAAATTTCGGGTTCAAATTTAATTCGCCATTAAAACCATTGTCCTCGTAAAGTAGACGTAACGTGTGCAACGTAAAGTAGATGCCAAAGCCTGATATCCTGTACACATTAATGGATGACCCTAATTAATGCATTAATGTGGTATTTTGTTTTCAGATGCAATCCTATAAATTCAGTGCAATGATTATTGTTACGTTGCTGTTCATGTTCTTCTTCAACACCGAAGCTGTCAATCCTGGTAAGTAGAAGGTTTCTTCTTCAATACTTGTCGACTATAGCTTGCCTTTATTTTCAAAAAAACTTTATTTATTGGCTGCACCAACAGCTGAACATAATTGCCGTCAGCTAGAGTTTGGCAGGGAAAGTAAAAAGTATTGAAAATTCCATAGTTCAAGTTAATATACATTTCCGATACTTTATTTGTTCTTTCATATCGAGCTGGAAATTTGTCACATTAAATATGCATAGATAGCTGGGGGTAGGAAGTAAATATGTAATATTCGGTAAGAAATTTTCACTACAGGTAAAAATTCGTGTGGAATTTCATTTTTACCGAGAACTTAGCGAATAATTCAATGTTTCCATCTTGTAACTTCATCATCTCAAAATTCCGTTATTCTGGAAAAGAGTTTTAACACTGACGGCACATTACTTCCCCCTTTAATGATAATTTTATTTCTACGATAAAGGAAGAATGGGATCAACAATATGAAAATGGAAGTAACACTATACCTACTCGTATGTAAATCAAATTGTAGAAATATGAAATTCAACTAAACAACCGTTGAATAGGTTGTGGGATTATTGATGATTGTATAAAAAAATATAAAAATTGTATCATCGAAACGTTTAGTCTAGAAATACTTACATAGATGTGCTATTATGGAGAGAATATTGCAGAGTACAACTTCAAAATTACTCTTACATTCTTGAGTATTCAACATTCAGTAGAAAAGTAGGAAGATCTGCAATAATGAACACCTGAAATATTCTTTTCTTAAGCCAAAGCTTCTTCTTCATCATCAGACCAACTCGGGAACAAAAATCCATTTTCTCACACCTTTTTGAGGGAAAATTTCCCGTCGACAAGATTTCTCATTCTTTCAACCAAAAATACCACGATATCGCGACGAAAAGAAGAAATTGTTCTCTCCCTCGGAACTTTTTGAAGATACAATGATAAAAAAAGAGAGCATACCGGGAAAAGTTTTTAAATTTATTGGCATAAATAAAAGGGAATTACATTCTTTTTGTACTTTGTGTGGGAAAAACAAACTTAAATACTAATTTACATTGGTACAAGTTTTGTTCTACACAAAAGTTTACATTCTCAATCCCTTGCTTGCTTCTCTCACTCCCACTTTACTCTTCCCAAAATTACCATTCTCTCTCTCGCTCGCTCCATTGTTTTTCCCGCCTCTTCCTGTCTTTCTCTTGTTTTACATAAGTTTATGAAATATTCTAATTTTTCCTCTGTCTCTCTGTCTGTTTGCAATACTAACTTGTCGACTATAGCTTGCCTTTATTTTCAAAAAACTTTATTTATTGGCTGCACCAACAGCTGAACATAATAATTGCCGTCAGCTAGAGTTTGGCAGGGAAAGTAAAAAGTATTGAAAATTCCATAGTTAAAGTTAATATACATTTCCGATACTTTATTTGTTCTTTCATATCGAGCTGGAAATTTGTCACATTAAATATGCATAGATAGCTGGGGGTGTCTGTTTCTCTCTCCCTCTTCCTCCTTCTCTCTCTCCCTCAAAACAAACAGGCTGCGATTGTCCTAAAAGTTTGGTCTCCTATAGGAACTAGTGGAGATGCCAATTCTCTTTTTTCTCACCCAACAGTCTCACTGTCTGTTTCTCTCTCCCTCTTCCTCCTTCTCTGTCTCCCTCAAAGCAAACAGGCTGCGATTGTCCTAAAAGTTTGGTCTCCTATAGGAACTAGTGGAGATGCCAATTCTCTTTTTTCTCACCCAACAGTCTCTTTATTTGGTTGACAAACCAAGCGGTCACACCTTTCAATTTCCAGCTATTAATTACAGGAATAATCGCCATTTTTCTCCTCGAATTTCTTCGTTCACTTTCTAATTCAATTCCTCAGAATTATTTGGCCAAGCGGTCACTCCTTTCAATTTCCAGCTATTAATTACAGGAATAATCGCCATTTTTCTCCTCGAATTTCTTCGTTCACTTTCTAATTCAATTCCTCAGATTGCTTTCAATTTTTCTTGTCTCTTATTGATAATCCATTATTTATCTCTGAAATAAAAATCAGGAACATAAGGTAGTTACTTCTTTCTTCTCACAAGGAGAACTGTTTCTTTATTTAATTAAGTTTCTCAGCCATTATTCCAGCCCGTAGTCACGAGCTAAAGAAAGATATTCACTTTGTAAAGGATATTACCTTGAAGCTTGAAATTTTCCACGTGGTTTTTACTTTCTGTTATTCATGTTTTTACTTTTTATTACGATCTGTATGCTGATGAGTTGCAGTCCATGTGAATCCAATTACGGTGATTTGTCTGTCTATCATAGCTGTCAGATAGATTGATCTTTGGCTCTCCTAATGGAAAGAAAATTAGATCCGCCTTCCAGCCTCTTCCTGAGGTACGTCATACGCTCACATCCATATTCATACTCACACCCAAAGCAAGCAAATAGATAATTAAACTTGACTTCGGGCCTGTCTAATTTCCCAGCATCCAGTTTTCTTCTCTCATACATATTAGAGTTTAGAGTAAGATTTTTCACCTCTCTGTTGTGTATGATGGTGGTTTCGAACCAGTGTATTTCGGTTTTCCAATATCCAATATTGGCTAGAGGGAATTGATTCAATCCTCAGTCTTGGTTTTCACTGAGAGTTTGCTCTTTACCAGAAAAGATTTCGGTTGAGCGGTTTTTGTTTCTTGAAATAAGTTTTCTCTATTCCAACGGAACAGGGGGTTTGTCCTTGAGAGTTTGCTCTTTACCAGAAAAGATTTCGGTTGAGCGGTTTTTGTTTCTTGAAATAAGTTTTCTCTATTCCAACGGAACAGGGGGTAGGGATAGAAGTTTCAGATTTGAATACAAAGAGAATAAAGAAATGAACTGGGGAGAATCTTCTTCGCTTCTTGATCCTCAGCCACACTCGCTAGCCCGCTACTCATTGAGTTAACATTAACATCTCTTGTTTCTCTTTACCTTGTCATTCTCTTTTTACTTTCCTTATCCTATAGGAAGGAAAGTAATGTAATCGGGTCAAATTTTCGATAGTCAGTTTTTAGTGCCAAAACACGTTTTGAGGTCCCTAGAGCCAAAGTTTCAGCCATTGGTCCGTGTGTCTGTCCTTCCGTCTGTCTGTCTGTCTGTCTGTCTGTCTGTAAATAAAATATCTCGAGAACGGTAAGAGCGAGAGACTTGAAATTTGGTATGTATCTGTCAAGTGTGTTGTTCAACGAATAAACCATTAAAAATAAACGCGAATTTCGACCATTGAATGAATGGTAAGGCCCTAAGCTTCCGCACCAAGACTGAAATAAAATATCTCGAGAACGGTAAGAGCGAGAGACTTGAAATTTGGTATGTATCTGTCAAGTGTGACAAGGATGCGACACGAAACTTTTGGTTAAGATAGGTGCAACGCTTGGCGGCATTTCGGCCGCTTTTTGGCAGTTTTAGGTTCACACCAGATTTTTTGAACAGGAGAACTTTTGTTGGGCCTTTGCTACTCTATCTTTGTTTTTACTTATAGTAAGAGCATTTGCCCTTGACCCCTTACAATTTTTAACTCCAAAATTCCTCGGGTCATAACCTCGCGTAGTGATTTTCAATTCCATCTGATTTGATCATTAACCAGGTAATCCAGGTATCAACGGATTTGTATCCCTTTGTAACAAATGTGACAATTTATTTTCAATCCTAATAAATCCCAAGCTTCCCACTCTAACCCGTTTTGTTTTAAGCTGATTGTTTAATTTTTTGTACGAGTACTATTCTAGATTTCAAGATTATAAGAGAGATGTTCTGCTATAAAGAAGACCCTAGTATTGAAGAGTTCGCCTGAATTAAATCTTCGCTAATTATACAATTTCGCTAAATACAGAGAATTGTATATCACACTCACATACATAACTATGTATACGGTTTTCATTCTAAAGACGCCGACTATAGCCTTTCTCGTTTTCAGTTAATTTATTTCATTCTCGGGATCTTTTATACCGTTTCAGTCAAAACACACATATCCACTTTATACTGAGCCCCTAAAAAACGACTGAAAACAGTGTAAGAATTGTAGTTCAGTAACTTAGTACATTTTTTTAGTGTGGAGGTGTATTGGGCTTTGTCGATCGACAACGATCTAGTATCTATCGATCGTCATATCTCCTCACCCTGCCGTGCTTTTCATTGGAGGCATACACTCGTTTAGCCTGCGGAACTCTATGAATAGTATGTATACTTTTATGTAACTATAGTATGTAGGTAGTTAATGTATTGTAATTTGCAATGTATGTAGGTAATATTCCGGGAACAAAAACTTTATGATTACCCCTTCCATCTTTCCATACTTACATAATTTAACATTAATGGTAGCGAGGAAAAAAGTAAAATGCATGTTCCCCAAATTTCCAGCAGTTTTGAAAAACATTTTAAAATTTAATTTAACGCATTAATAATAAAAGCATTATGCAAGCTAGCGCATTGTGTGCAAATTTGAAGGAAAGTGGAAAAATGTAAATATTTATACCATGTTGTGTGTTTTTCTCATTTATCCAGTAAGTAGATCACGGTTAATTTCCTGTTCAAAGAATGGATGTTGCTCTTATGCTTCGGGCAGTATTGTGGGAACTCTGGATTAGTGTTGTGGATAGGAGCAGTTGTGCATATTGGAATAAACTGAAGAGTTGTTAAATCGAACGTTGCATTTGTATAAAATGGCATATTGTTTGTTTGAAGTGGTTAATATGGCTGTTTGCTCCCTGGGTACAGAGTGAATGTTTTGGGAAGCGACCCTGTTACCTCGGAACACAATCTCTTGGTCTGATAGTTTTGCTGGACCATTTGGTCTCTCCTCATTTTCTTTCACAGAGTCTTGTACACAGTCATCGTTCATAAATAATTCTCTTTTCTTGATTTTCATATTAAATTACGAAGATATTGAAGTTTCAAATGACAATGGCCAGGATAGTATTTCAAAAGCTTCCTTTTTAGCATTGTCAAACTTTGTTTCTTTTTTCTGGAGTCGAGCTTCAGGCAGGAGAGAGGACTTCGAGATATATCTTGAGAGCTGTTTTAATAAAAACAAAATAACTCTTACTTTACTTGTCACAATGTCATTTGAATTTGTTCAGACATGAGTTTAATATTGCTGTTCCTTTGTATCGCCTTTGTTGGACGGGGTTGACCTTTTGCCTTCAGCTCACTTGACACCTTTATTGTTTTTCTTCCAAGAGGTTTCCGTCGAAATTGATGGCGACGGAGCGCACAGAAATGAAAGCATGTATGTATTTTTAGAGGAGAAACAATAGGAGAGACGATAAAGCTCATGAGTATGAACTACGAGTATGTGGTGTGAATAAATTGTGAACTTCCATTTCAAAAACACAATATGTTAGGGGTGACATGAGTTGGCAATTTTCAAGAGCTACAGAGAGCGAGTCACTTTTGTGGAATAACTTTACACCCCGTTTGACCTGTTTTTCGAACTGTATTAGGCTGCAGTTCTATTTGATGCTTTCGAAAAATACAATATGTTGCGAAGTAGGTACATAGAGATTAGTGTCGCAACACTAAATTTAATTTCATAACTACTCATGTCTCGTATTTCAGTTGTATTCAAACTCTGCAGTTGTCTATCCCCTCTCTTTTCCAATTGCCTCAATTAATTGTCCCCTTACACTATTTCTTTCATTTTGGCTCTCCTAAACCCCTAAAACAAACGACTCGACAGCTTTTAATAGCCGTTGAAAAACAAAATGGCGATGGTAATACTCCAGGATTCCAGGTATAAAAAATAATTATGCTAACTTAATGAAATTACCTCTCGGTGTGTTTGTATGTTTATGCTGTAAATCATTTCGAGTGTACGCCCTCTCCCCTACTTCCCCGTAGTTGTTCCTCTTGATACTTTAGCACTCCCCTCCCCTATCACCCTTGACACCTTTGTGGAATGTCACTAACAAACACACAAACAATATTCAAATCAGGACGGGTTGCTGCTAATGGCTTTTCTTTTACTCTTTGTAGAAACTTTCGTCTTTTACGGTGCTCTTTCTCCTCCTGAGCTCCCCCCTTCCTACTCCATAGATTTTCTTCTCCTCCTCTTCATCATCTTCCTCCTCCTCCTCCTTCTTCTCCTCCTCCTTCTTCTCCTCCTCCTTCTCCTCCTCCTCCTTATTCTTCTACTCATCCTCCTCGTCTAAAAGTTCCTAGTTTTTTTTTTTTTGTAACTAAAAAAAGAAGAAGTGTAAATGGAGTCGTTATTATCATTTTGAACTTTCAAAGGAACTATCTAACTGATTTTGGATAGTATTAGTACCTTTTGACTTTTTATCAGGATAGTTACCATGGAAGTAGTTGAATAGAACCTACATTAGTCGAAAAACTTTGCCTCAGACGAATCTCATAAACAGTTGTAACCAGAGATCAGGCGGACTATCACTGTAATTAAATAACAGAGATCGGAATTACTATGGGCAACCAATTCACTAACCGCTGCACCCTACACCATCAAGTCCTCTTGAGTCTCAAGCCTTTTGAACACGAGCTATTCAGTCTCTTTTGGGATAGTAAATGGGAAAATATTTAAGTTTTCAACTTGAATTCATTCAAGTTTTTTTGCCCTCCAACTTATCATCCGAACAAAGTTATGGAAGTATCCATTTTGTTCTATGTCTCGTGATATATTTCACATCCTGGGCACGGAGCCAACGGTTTGCCAACCTTGCTGAGCGCAAAGTCTAATTGTGAGAATTTATTGAACTAACGACCAGTGTTCAACTTCTTAATTATTATTTCTTCTTTTGTTTGTGTGACTTTTTTAACTGTTTTCTTGCGAATTATGAAGAAGAAAATAGAATTCCTGTGGAAAGAAAAGCTGGGAATCTTCCCAGGCCCGAATTTTCAAGATTTGAATAGGATTTTGGAGACGCAAAAGGTTGACTTTTTAAAAACTAAGGAACAGCCCTTGAATCGTTGTTCTTCTTCTGTTTACAATATGTATCTATCTAATGCTTGAATTTCCAATTTCTTACACACAGTCTGCCTATAACTCTTTTAGGAGTCATGTATGTAGAAATAACAAGGAGGTATACTGTTAACACCAGATGAACTCAGCGGAGTTTGTAATTTTTAAGCCGTAAAACTTGTAAGGCAGTTTTGCAGATGTCAGGGAAAACTTTTTTTAAGCAAAAGCTCATGCTTAAATCTAATTTTCAAACTTTTCTACTTGAGTAAATTAGAGCTAGATCTTTAACTAATTCCATTATTCATTCCACGTATTGTAAGTGGAGGATAAAAAATGACTGGAAAACACGAGAATACCTATGTTACCCATATAATCATGTACCAAAAGCTCTGTCTGAAGGAAAGATTTTTTCTTTGTAGGCTGGATAAAAAATTTGTTCACGTTTTATCTCGAGAAGAAGATATGCCTAATCTTTATAATAACTCCTATTAAGAGTTTCAATTACCATAATCTGTAGGTATGTATATTCAAAATTGATGATATTTGATTTTTTTTCCAAGATACGAAGATAATCGTCTTTGAAATCACACAAAGGCATTCTTCGTTCTATAGTAGGATTAGTATGGGATTTATTAAACTCATGCACAAGTCTCATAAGAGCAGAATGCTTCTATATTTTTCTACATTCTTGTTATGCTAACATTCCCCAGAAGCTCAATATTCTCCGATTTTTTAATCATTTGCGATCTTTCACGTTTTCCTCTTTCACAAAGATATCCGAATCTTTGTTTTCATTTTAAGGAACGAACATTGTAAAATATCATCCTAGATGAAACGAAAGTAATTTCCTCAGGCTTCCTTTCGACTTCCTAAAAATATCAGAAATTTCCTTTGACGACGAACTTAAGGAAACACGAGAAAATTTAATTTAAAAATTCTTTACATGCCCTTGTCAGCCCACGATGTTACAAAGTTATTCGGTTGCGCACTTCCATTCCTTTATTGGGACCATTGTTATCTTTGAAATGTGTTCTTATTGGGCTGACAAATTATTACATACCAGTGATCATGTTCAGAACATTCAGGTGCAACCTATCGAATAAATCAATAAATAATTTATTTCTCCTTAGTGCCTAGGTTTCCTAAAATTTACCTCTTGACTGTTCCTATATTTCTTCAAGAAGAGGCTTTGAAAACATGTACTCGTGGTGACAATATGGGTTAAAGCTGTAGTATGTACCAGAGACAACGGTATAGGCAAAGATACTCGTGTATATCTACTTTTACCTATGTTAAAGAGATAAGACAAAATATATTCTAGTATAATATATTCTATACCTCTTTTTTACTTGGAATCCTTTGTGGAAATAATTTCCAGTGAAGTCTTATCATTTTAGCCTTATCTATCATACATATACACGTATGATAGGGTCGGTTGTGCGGAATTTTATTCTAAGGAATATGTAGGTGCACAGCTTTCTGTAAGTAGTTGTACATGAGCAAGATCTTCTATACAAAGCATGTGATAACAAGTACAAGGGATTTCAAAAGTACTCTGAATGAGTACGAAATAATGCACCATAATTATTATTTCTGATTGTCACATCAAAGGAATTAAATAATCACGACTATTCTTGGTGCGTAGAATATATCGTACTGATATTGTTTTTTAAGAATTTCTCTTCTGCCCTCTATCCCCACCTTTGTCACTCATCTGAAGCATGTTTAAACGTCTTTTGAAAATCACATCAGAAATAAAGTTAAGGGAAAAATTCCTCAACACCGTTGTTTGCATAATTTATATCTACGCAGGTACCTATACGTTGGGAAATTTTTCAAGTTCAAGAGCAGTTCCCAAAATGAGTCCCGTCGTATAGAACGGTTTGTTAAAGTTCAATTAATAAAATTTGTTGACTTTGGCTCGTTACAAGCTCATATTTTGTTAACCGTCATTGCTAGAGGTCTTATACGTATTCCAATCGATTTCTCGTGAAAAGTTACATAGAAAAGACTCCTTGGTAATCTTAAATACTCTAATGGAAACTTTGTTAAAAAAAAAAAAAAAACATGTTGAAAATAGTTGAAATAAATTTGGAGACATCACAGAGAGGGAACAGAGAACCTTCCAACCTGAAATCAGAAGAGAGAATGAGCTCTCTCAAAAATCTAGGTATAAAGAAACCTCCCCTTGACCCCCTACTACCAAAATTCAAAGTAGGAGATAGGGGAATTGTAGGGGGTTCAGGAGAGGTTTCTCCTACATTTTGACCTTAGATTCCACCTCCATTCTTCTCCCTCTGTTGAATTGCTCATTGTTCTCTTTTCTTCGTCTTTCATTATGTATTTGCCGTCTTTTGTTTGCGTGAATAATTCGAGTTTTATAAATTGAAACTGTTTATTGCATCTCTCGAGATTGCTCGAGGAAACAAATAGGTCCTCATTTTTAATGTTAATTGCTCAATTTTCCACGTACGCTCTGTGCACGAATGCTGTTCATTTTCACAACTGACGTAGTGACATCATGGAAATAGAAGAAAATGTATGGGTAATATCTATGATGGATTTATGACGTACGAGTAAGACGTATACTTTGCTACTAAGATATTTTATTTGTTTATTTACACGCTAAGCAGCAAGGTCATGGGTGAAAAAAATCACTAAGATTTGAACTACCCAGTAACTAGATAACTGTTACCAAAACTAGGTAACTGAACTTGAAAGGATGAGTAATTTGAGGCAGACGAAATCCTTAGGTAGGTAGGATTTTTAGGAATCAATAAAAAAGAACAAAACAAAATTAATGAATACTAAATTAAGTAATAAATTATAGGGGAGATATAATAAAAATAGAATATAGAGAGGAAAAAGATACGAGCGAAAAAAGAAAACATGGACCAAATGTTAATTTGTGGACCAAATAATCGGATGCAAAATTCCATTTCGATACGAAAATGGCCTTGGTTCCTGTTAGATTTACAGTTGGACATGGCGTGGGTTCGAAATTTAGTCGAAACAGAGGATTGATTATCATTTGAAATTAACTCTTGAGTTTACTTAACGTAGCATGTAGTTATTGTAAAAAAAAAAAAAAATGATGGTAATCTTAAATACTCTAATGGAAACTAATGGAAAAAAAAAAAAAAAATGTTGAAAATTGTTGAAATAAATTTGGAGACATCACAGAGAGGGACCAGGAACAGAGAACCTTCCAACCTGAAATCAGAAGAGAGAATGAGCTCTCTCAAAAATCTAGGTATAAAGAAAACTCCCCTTGACCCCCTACTACCAAAATTCAAAGTAGGAGATAGGGGAATTGTAGGGGGTTCAGGAGAGGTTTCTCCTACATTTTGACCATGAGTTTGAAGATTTCAGATTTCTTAGTTTCCTCTGTGATTACCTATATGCTGTTCGTTCACGGTATCCGCGCCGTGGACTGTTCGCGGTATCCGCGCTTTGTTCGCGGTGTCCGTGGTTTGTTCGCGGTGTCCGCGGTTTGTTCGCGGTATCCGCGGTTTGTTCGCGGTATCCGCGGTTTGTTCGCGGTATCCGAATAATTATAAACATCCTAAATTTCTTGGAATTTTAGTTAAATAGCCTTTCCTCATTTTGCATAAATTCTCCAATATGTAAAAAATTAATAAAATAATTATCTAGTATTCTAGTATGATATGTGTGTTTGAAGTTATCTGAATATGTTCCCATATTATCTACAATGTGGAGTTATACCGCTTTATTTCATGACTATTTGCTCCAGTGTTGTTATTGTTATTATTCCACCTCCATTCTTCTCCCTCTGTTGAATTGCTCATTGTTCTCTTTTCTTCGTCTTTCATTATGTATTTGCCGTCTTTTGTTTGCGCAGATTTCCATCTTTTCCAAGTATTGATATACAAGGTGATGGAAGATATGAGGTTAGATGTACTGGGTGGGTATGATTCATCAGTTTCACCTCTGACTCCGGCCGGGGTTGAAATAAATGCTTCTTCCTTAGCAAATAAAATGGAATGGAGACACAAAGGAGCGGGTTGCAAATTTACGGCAGAGAATAATCACAAAGTTTGCAAATTTTTCTGCAGAAGCATTTGGAGGTTTAGTTGAGGTACATAATTTGGCAATTCTAGTTCATTCCTAATTACATAATTATTTGTCCATTTGCCGTGCACAAAAAATTACCACAGTCTTTTTGAAATTATTACCTACGAAAAACCCCCATTAACCTGCTTATTTTACCATGGATATTTACTTATGTATATTTCACATTTGTCATAATTAATAAATTTCACTGTGCTCCGAATTTACAAGCTAAGAGGGAGTGCAGTAATTTGTAGTCACAACGGCTCCGCGGTTTTTTTCGCGGTCTCCGCGGTTTCTTCGCGGTATCCGCGGTTTCTTCGCGGTATATGCTATTCGTTCGCGGTATCTTCGGTTTGTTAGCGGTATCCGCGGTTTATGCACGGTATCCGGGGTTTGTTTACGGTATCCGGGGTTTGTTTACGGTATCCGTGGTTTGTTCGTTGTATCCGCGGTATTCGTTTTTTGTTCGCGGTATCCGCTGTTTGTTCGCGGTATTCACGGTTTGTCACGGTATCCGCGGTTTTTTCGCGGTATCCATGGGTTGTTCGCGGTATCCGTGGTTTGTTCGCGGTATCTGCGGTTTGATCGCGATATCTGCGGTTTGTTCGCGATATCCACGGCTTTTTCGCAATATCCACGGTTTCTTCGCGGTATCCGCGGTTTGTTCGCGGTATATGCGATTCGTTCGCGGTATCCACGGTTTGTTAGCGGTATCCGCGGTTTATTCACGGTATCCGGGGTTTGTATGTTTTTCTGCTCCCATATGTTCGCGGTAGTCGTTTTTTGTTCGCGGTGTCCGCGGTTTATTTGTGGTATCCGCTGTTTTTTCGCGGTATTCGCGGTTTGTTCGCGGTATTTGCGGTTTGTTCGCGGTATTTGCGGTTTGTTCGCGGTATTCGCTGTTTGTTCGCGGTATTCGCGATTTGTTCGCGGCATCCGTGGTGTCTGCAGTTTAATCTTTAAGCAATACTCTAGAACTTTCCTAATGATAATGGTATCCAAACGCCTCCCTTCTCCCCCCCAAGTCTAGAGTTAGTTATGAAGTTCGACTTTTTACCTCCTACGCCTTTTCAATTCCCTCTTCTGCCTTTAACGTATTCAATTAACAAACATTGATTGAAAGGAGAGGAAGAAATTGAATGGTTTTCTGCTCCCATATGTTCGCGGTAGTCGTTTTTTGTTCGCGGTGTCCGCGATTTATTTGCGGTATTCGCTGTTTGTTCGCGGTATTCGCGATTTGTTCGCGGCATCCGTGATGTCTGCAGTTTAATTTTTAAGCAATACTCTAGAACTTTCCTAATGATAATGGTATCCAAACGCCTCCCTTCTCCCCCCAAGTCTAGAGTTAGTTATGAAGTTGGACTTTTTACCTCCTACGCCTTTTCAATTCCCTCTTCTGCCTTTAACGTATTCAATTAACAAACATTGATTGAAAGGAGAGGAAGAAAAGAAGAGAGCAAAAGAAAGAAAAGCACAGCATGTTTGTCTGAACTCCAAGTCATAGTCATTTATCATTATCAAACTGTTTGACAGAATTTTTCCATCCACTCTTCCTCTGACTCCTACCATCTCACCCTTAATCTTAACTCACCTTCCTGCACTTTTCCTTCACTTACATTACAGCTTTCTTTTTCTCCTTCTGTTTCCTACTTACTTTTTCTTGAGACCTCCCTCCCCCCCTTTTCTCTCTTTCACACTTCCCTTCTCTTCTCTTCTAAAAATTTCTAACTTTTTTAGTCGCAACTTAGGTCCGGAATACTGATACAATCAATACAACACCAGTGTGTTTATATTTCAGCACATCCTGATGAGGTAAACCGACAACATTCTGCGCTGACGAGTCCTAACGTTGCAAATATGGCAGATTTCCCTTTTTTAAGATAAACTTCACCATTACGATGTACTATCATGTAGTATGATGTGCAAATAAAACATATTTGTATTCTATTCTATTCAAGCATCCAGTGATCAGAGGCCAAGCAAGCAAGTTGAATTCTATTTTGACTTAACTGCCCCTCAATACAAAGCCCGTGGAAAACAACAGCAATATTATGACAGGAGACACAAAGAGGAAGAGCAAGGGGGAGCAGGAAACATGATGCAGGAATGTCAAAAGACAGAAGGAATTTGATGACAATGCTCTGTGTGATGCTAGAGTGAATTGCAATTACCGACTGACATTCCTGGTGACGTGATCTGACTCAGCCTTCAACTCACCTTCCTGCACTTTTCCTTCACTTACAGCTTTCTTTTTCTCCTTTCCTTACTCCTTCTGTTTCCTACTTACTTTTTCTTCAGACCTCCCTCCCCCCCTTTTCTCTCTTTCACACTTCCCTTCTCTTCTAAAAATTTCTAACTTTTTTAAATTAGTCGCAACTATTATCAGACTATTTAGGAAGTAAAATAATAACACTGAGAGTTATCCTTCTTCATGTTCTCTCCTCCAAGCAAGAGCCTAAGTATTTACTCTCTGAAGCATACCAACTACCAATCAATGTTAATCCAATATTTATAACTTTTTTTAAATTAGTCGCAACTATTTTCAGACTATTCAGGAAGTAAAATAACAACACTGAGAGTTATCTTTCTTCATTTTCTCTCCTCCAAGCAAGAGCCTAAGTATTTACTCTCTGAAGCATACCAACTACCAATCAATGTTAATCCAATATTTATTCTCTTATCGGCATGCATTGTCCTTCATATCTTGAGGATTACAAACTCTGG
This sequence comes from Diaphorina citri, assembly GCF_000475195.1. Classification (NCBI taxonomy): domain Eukaryota; kingdom Metazoa; phylum Arthropoda; class Insecta; order Hemiptera; family Psyllidae; genus Diaphorina; species Diaphorina citri. The sequence goes on along the minus strand of NW_007378302.1, from coordinate 12,693 downwards.
GTTCATAAGCAATCTTCATGTCTATCACTTGACCATTTAGTTCAGAATAAATGTAAGTGTACTCCTCATCGGCATGCATTGTCCTTCATGTCTTGAGGATTACAAACTCTGGGTTCATAAGCAATCTTCATGTCTATCACTTGACCATTTAGTTCAGAATAAATGTAAGTGTACTCCTTCTTGAAATCTTTGGTATCATCTGGTTTCCGATGGTAAATTATACCTTGCTGTTGTTGGCTTTTAGTTTGCTGTAGATTAGGTTGCTGTGCCTTTTGTGATTGTCCTTTCGATTGCTGCAAATTTGGTTGCTTTTGTTGTAATTTTTCCATTATTTGAGAGTTCTGTAACTGATCTTTCTTTGACATTAACTCTGGTTGCAATTTATTTTGTTCTATGTTCTTTACTGGGTCCTGTTTCCCCGTTTGCTGTAAATTTCGTTCGGAACCCGTCAAAGGTTTTACATTTGACTGTTTCTCCATTTGTTGCAAGTTCTTTGGCTGATCTCTCTCTTTTTCTAACTTTGTTTCTTTATTTAGAAAATCCTCTTGCTGTTGTTTCAACTGCTGTGAAACTGGTCGGGTGGAACGTCACAACGGATGTGAATTACAATGCTATAACATGCATTAGGGAAATAAAACCACCAAAGAGCACCGGAATTCATGAGTAATAACTCCCTGGTTATTTCCTTCATAAAAATCCTCACTGCCAAGTTCTTAAATTGCAGAATCAAATATGCAAGAGTTCCTATAAATCTTGGAATTGACAATACTCGGTAGATATAAATTCATCGATCATGATATTTGCGGGTGAAAAAAATTGCAACGTTTTCTTTTTAATATGGTTGTATTTTTCTTGTGTCTGAGGTTCCTCTACATAGCTTAATCTGCTTAATGCATATGAAGTTATGGAGGGATACAAATTTTCTACCCCTATTCAGTTACACCAAATTTGTTGCTTTTCTAAATAATTATTTAATTTTAAATTGTTTGGCATATCTAATTCCCAATTAAAACCAAATTTGAAGAGAATTGAGCTATGGAATCTCTTTCTTTCCCACACACCTTGTTCTTTTTCTCCCATTGTTCCCTCTCCCTCTCAATAGGATATACATAACTTGGGAACCTGAGGGATGGAGAGAGGGAGAGGGAGGGAGACTGGGGAAACAGTCAAAGAGGGGGCACCGGTAGCTATCTAGCTCTTCATAATTTAGGGAAAATAGTTTTCACTGGGGGATTGAGTTATATATTATTTAATTTTAAATTGTTTGGCATATCTAATTCCCAATTAAAACCAAATTTGAAGAGAATTGAGCTATATTTAGTCCCACATGGAATCTCTTTCTCTCCCACACACCTTGTTCTTTTTCTCCCATTGTTCTCTCTCCCTCTCAATAGGATATACATAACTTGGGAACCTGAGGGATGGAGAGAGGGAGAGGGAGGGAGGGAGGGAGAATGGGGAAACAGTCAAAGAGGGGGCACCGGTAGCTATCTAGCTCTTCATAATTTAGGGAAAATAGTTTTCACTGGGGGATTGAGTTATATTCAGAGCAAAATGCATTCTACATCATAGCTAGGTGCCCTAATAGTGCGCTACAATAGCATTGTGTGTGTTTGCTTCGTATTTAATTATAAAATAAACGGGTTAGCAGTGCTGCATCACAATCCTGTGTATTGTATGAGAAATTACCTACTACTCTAACTACCAGGTGGCCTAAAAATAACTCATGAGTGATATTGTATGAGAAATTACCTACTACTCTAACTACCAGGTGGCCTAAAAATAACTCATGAGTGTTATTTAATCATTTTTCAGAGATTCATATGCATAATTCTATTCGTTTGTGGAATTTATTCAGAAGAATCCACTTGGCACAATTTCATCAAACTTGGATCAAGATGTTATAACTCATGAGTGTTATTTAATCATTTTTTAGAGATTCATATGCATAATTCTATTCGTTTGTGGAATTTATTCAGAAGAATCCACTTGGCACAATTTCATCAAACTTGGATCAAGATGATGTTGGGGGTTCATGTGAGCAATACGTAGAAACAGATTTCTAATTTACTCTTCTAGTTAATTGAAAATGGACCAAATAATCGGATGCAAAATTCCATTTCGATAAGAAAATAGCCTTGGTTCCTGTTAGATTTACAGTTGGACATGGCGTGGGTTCGAAATTTAGTCAAAACAGAGGATTGATTATCATTTGAAATTAACTCTTGAGTTTACTTAATGTAGCATGTAGTTATTGTAAAAAAAAAAAAAAATGATTTCAACCACCTCCAATAGTTGTCATCTAATAAAAAGTGTGCTATTTTATTCCTCTGTGTCCTCATATTTTCATATAGCTTTTTGAACGTTATGTACAAACTATACAGGATTGTGAGTAGTTATTTTATTCTCGTCACATGAGATGTCATGTCCCATGTCAGAGAGGAGAATAATGTATGACATGAGATTCAATGTTATGCTCTGTACATTATTATGCTCCATATGATGGTTTATGCTCGGAGCATGTCACTATTATGTCTCACTAAAAGTCGTGTTATATTAGAACTTTCCATTCAGGGCCGAGGCAAATTTGGAGTCTTGGGAGACCCACCCTTCCTGGAGTAGTTTTCAGTGGACAAACCACGGTTTTCTGATAAACTGGGTGAAATATGATTCTTTAGTATAATTTCCCTTACTTCAGGCGTGTTACAACAATTTTCATTTGATTTTGGGTATTAACTGCAAATTTCATTGTTTCTATTTCCCTGTGTGTAATACATAGTACCCTATTGGTGTCCTTTTTAGTCCGTCCTTCCTTTAATAAAAGGTATAGGGACGGACTATTGTATTCGCTTCGGTGTCTGTCCCCATAGAAGGACTTGTCCAAACCTGGTCGACCTATACATATATCAAATTAAAGGTCTTTTTACCAGGAACACGAAAGTGGTGGTGCAAATTTTGTCCAAAAAACCAACATTTTCTCACACAAATGAGCTCTGATCTTGAAATTTGTCGCGACGACCTATGAACTCAAAGCGAGAAAGTTTTAGATAACACTTCAGTCGATAATTTAAGATCGGTTTTAGCGTCACCTATGTCAAGCTACGCCGAGCAAGGCCAATAAATGGATGGGTGACTTAAAGGAATAAAGGGAGAACGGGCTCTAGTCTTGATTTTAAATCATTACATGAAAGTTAAATCAAAAATCAAATCAATAATAATAATAATGAACTGAATATTAAACCAATCAGGTAGGTATAGGTACATAGGTACTGATTTTCTTTAACCACGATCGAATAAGTCGAATAAAATTCCCGGAGGGACGGGCCCAGCTTGTTCTTGCTCTGTACATGAAAGTTAAATCAAAAATCAAATCAATAATAATGAACTGAATATTAAACCAATCAGGTAGGTACATAGGTACTGATTTTCTTTAACCACGATCGAATAAGTCGAATAAAATTCCCGGAGGGACGGGCCCAGCTTGTTCTTGCTCTAGGTTAGCGTCAGTATCTAATATGGTATCCATTTATTCTGCTCCCATTTTGACTACGAATACTGCAAATCTCTTCATCCCTAAGCGTCCCGACATTTTTCTCGTGTTAAAACTTTTTATTTAGTTTGCAATTCTATCATTTTATGCTATTGCAAATCTCTTCATCCCTAAGCGTCCCGACATTTTTCTCGTGTTAAAACTTTTTATTTAGTTTGCAATTCTATCATTTTATGCTATAAATATTTTGAAAACACCAAACCCGACTACGAATATGGTTCTTGGACTTTTCTACTTCCTCCTTTTGATGTTGGGTTTGGGTTCGTCTTTATCTACTAACTCGGTGTTTTTTGCTCTCTTTTACAACGACAATCAAATTTAGTATTTCCCCCACTCTCTTTTTACTTTCTATTACCCTTACGTATAGGGAACCTATACAAGGTAATGAGAAAGTATTGCAATCGGTCCAAATTTTCAAAATCTTGTGTCTCCATTTGTTGCAAGTTCTTTGGTTGATCTCTCTCTTTTTCTAACTTTGTTTCTTTATTTAGAAAATCCTCTTGCTGTTGTTTCAACTGCTGTGAAACTGGTCGGGTGGAACATTGTGAGATGTTGTATGCTTCTTTGTTTGTATCTGGAATTTCTCTTGTATTCAGCATTTGGGGTTGTGATGGAATAATGGTTATTTCTGTACCTGTGTAATGAATAAAGGTTTCTTTGTTTGTATCTGGAATTTCTCTTGTATTCAGCATTTGGGGTTGTGATGGAATAATGGTTATTTCTGTACCTGTGTAATGAATAAATCACATCGTTAAACATTGAAATGTACCAAAATGTAAAAACCTATTCCTTAATTTATCTAACAATCAAACTACCATCATTTGTGGTTGGATTTGTTTCAGCTTGCACCTATTACCTACTTTTTGTAGGCATTTTCTTTTATTAAAGACTTACCTATATTTAGTGAAGGTTCTTAACTCGAACTAACCTGGTCCTATCGATGTTGCAAGTGAGTTCCCAAACATTGTAAATCGTATCCCCAGAAAAATAGTTCCAACTTGTTCATTTCCTTGTCTGATCACATAAGCACCTTCCATATCTTTTATTACAGGGTTATCACTTTTCACTGTGTCCACAGCGTTTATTATATGCGTCAATTCATTTCCCACTTGTATCCTTGTGTACCCGACAACCAAGTTATGAATTCCAGCCTTCACTTTATCTTCGTTGTCACTTTCAAGCAATACCTGAAAATCCACGAAAGCTGTTTTCAAAACGCTTTCTATTTTGTTCGTTGCTATCGAGAACATGAATGTTTTGCCTTCGTTCACTTTGACATCCGTCGTGCCTTCTTCATCATTACGTTTGAATGGGGTGGTGGAAATATCTATTGCTGGATAATGCAAGAATTTGCTGATAAACACTTTCAATTTTCCATAGTCACTATCGTATTTGTAACTGTTATACATATTTACGGAATCGATCATGATTTGAATGAAGAATATTCTGTTATCTGATATGGTTGTCATTTTGTTTTGATAAATTCGATTAAAATAATACTACGTTTTCACATCAAGCAAATGGATATATCATTGCAAGGTCTGTATGATGTACCACCGAATAGGTGTTTCTGCAAGTCTGCTATTAGAATTTTCTCACTGTGTTGGTGTAGAATTATTCAAACTGGTTGGCCTCTCTTGAAGTCCAAGCTGAACGTCTCTTCATTTTCATCTTGATTTGAACCGTCCATTCTTTTTCTCCTTTATTTTTGATCCAAGTATCTGAAGAGATCATTTACCGGTACTCTCTAACTAGAACAAAAAAGCAATTTGCTACCATTAACACTGTAGGTATAAACTTTAGTAACACCGCAGACAACACTCTACTAAAGGTAACACTCGGAAAAGTCCTCTTTGTGTGCTTCTAATTAGTTTGTTATTATGTTTTCATTCTTGTGAAAAAGCTCCCTTGGCGATAATTTGGTGTTGTTGATAAAATGGTTTAAAGTTTGAAAAGAAATAAAAATTGATTAACTTTTGGAGGCATTCAGAGGAGGTATTTATTTTTATAGAGGAACTTTTACAAAAGTAATAACGAATTCTAGCTGTTCTTTTTGGATTATTGCAAAACATCATAGACATAGGTGTGTTCATATCTCATAATAATTATTTAAATGTAGTCACATTAATTCATCTAAATAAATATCGCAAATTCATCTAAATAAATAAGTATCACACATTTTGATTCAATGTAGATTATCTACATACAGGTGTACAAAAAATATGATGAATCCAGGCATACATAGTTTTTATCATTGATAAAGAAATACGAGACAAGTACAAATCCATATATAAATTAATAATTAATGTGAAATTGGAAATCAAACCGCAATCAAATACCTAACTGCGCCTACATGATTTATCATTATTTTGAAAGCACGATAACGCTGATAACCCATGCAAAAAGTTCCACATGACATTTTGGTGGTTAAGCCTGAATTTAAATATTATTACTGAAGCGTTATAATTAGCCTAATGTAAATTTTGTTGGCAATAATCATATGTACACTGTATAGGTATACAATACCCGGAAGACTCCACTTCTACAATAGTTTTAACACTTTTAACCTATCAAGTGACAAATTACGTGTATAATGGTTTTTTGCAGCGATTGGGTAAGTTTATAGGATCTTTTTTTATAAGGTTTATTGCTTCACAAAAACAGTTCTATTCATAAAGGATTTCAGAATAATTATGAACATCCCTAATTTCTTGGAATTTTAGTTAAATAGCCTTTCCTCATTTTGCATAAATTCTCCAATATGTACAAAATTAATAAAATAATTATCTAGTATTCTAGTATGATATGTGTGTTTGAAGTTATCTGAATATGTTCCCATATTATCTACAATGTGGAGTTTACCGCTTTATTTCATGACTATTTGCTCCAGTGTTGTTATTGTTATTATTCCACCTCCATTCTTCTCCCTCTGTTGAATTGCTCATTGTTCTCTTTTCTTCGTCTTTCATTATGTATTTGCCGTCTTTTGTTTGCGTGAATAATTCGAGTTTTATAAATTGAAACTGTTTATTGCATCTCTCGAGATTGCTCGAGGAAACAAATAGGTCCTCATTTTTAATGTTAATTGCTCAATTTTCCACGTACGCTCTGTGCACGAATGCTGTTCATTTTCACAACTGACGTAGTGACGTCATAGAAATAGAAGAAAATGTATGGGTAATACCTATGATGGATTTATGACGTACGAGTAAGACGTATACTTAGCTACTAAGATATTTTATTTGTCTATTTACACGCTAAGCAGCAAGGTCATGGGTGAAAAAAATTACTAAGATTTGAACTACCCAGTAACTAGGTAACTGAACTTGAAAGGATGAGTAATTTGAGGCAGACGAAGTACTTAGGTAGGTAGGATTTTTAGGAATCAATAAAAAAGAACAAAACAAAATTAATGAATACTAAATGAAGTAATAAATTATAGGGGAGATATAATGAAAATAGAATATAGAGAAGAAAAAAGAAACGAGCGAAAAAAGAAAACATGACACTCTGCAGTGAAAATTTCTTTAATAAATAAAAAGAAATGGCAGAGAATGTAGCAGATGGCCGATTAGGAATTGATATTGAGCAAAAGAAAAAAATTAATTCAGATCAAGAACAAGAAGTAGCACAGGGGAAAGGAAAGATGCAAAGAGGAAGAATGACAGGAAGACTGGGAAGGAAGAAATTTTCATTCTCTTGTTCACAATAATATTTATGAGATATAATAAATCCTAATCTCCTTGAGTGTTTAAAAATCAAGCACGTTTTTTCCTTCTTCTTTTTTCGTTGCAACAGAAGGATGAAATGAACAAAATGTTCGAACTGAAATAAATTAATAAAAAATGCTAATTGAATTTCATCTTGAAATTCACAAGAGCTGATATTTAAAATTAAATACACAATCTAAATAAAACATAACTTGCTTACAGATTTTGCCATATTTATTTTAAAATCATGTGATGCAACATTGAAACTGTGGAGCGGCATAATTGGTTTTGCATATAAAAATAATAGGGTGCAAAATTTACAGTAAAAAAACTGGAGAAACTCTGTTCTAAAGGCGAAGAAAAGAATTGTAGGAATTCAGGATGAATGAAAGAAGTGGGTAGGCTATACTGCTATACATGAACAGATGTAGAAATTCTAATTGGATGTCTAGTGTAATTTGAGGAACGAAGGAAACTCAACAAATAGCTTATTTGTTTATACGGGATAAATAGTCAATAGGTATGTAGGTATATGATAAAAACATAGAATCTATAGACTGGAGAAAACAAGTCAAGTTTGTAGCAAAGAACATTGCAAAATTTCAACTCCAATCCAGAAACACATTCAGTGGAGTTTTCTCCAATATTGCTTCTAAACCCACATGATGCATTCCGAAGTGCTTTTAACATAATAACGCTCCAATTTCAGCTCCCACCGTTTCAGAAGTACTTTCATTACACGACGTGAAAAAGGCACTTGCACAGGGGTTCCAAATCTATAGTATCAACTTCCATGTAGAACTATTTGCAATACATACCTATTTGCATTCCGAAATCAGAAAATAATGAAAGACAAGGAGAATGAAATCATTTCGATTGGGCAGAAAGTTCCTAAACGTCAAAAAATATGATGCGATCTATAGTATCAACTTCCATGTAGAACTATTTGCAATACATACCTATTTGTATTCCGAAATCAGAAAATAATGAAAGACAAGGAGAATGAAATCATTTCGATTGGGCAGAAAGTTCCTAAACGTCAAAAAATATGATGCCTGGAGAAAACAAGTCAAGTTTGTAGCAAAGAACATTGTAAAATTTCAACTCCAATCCAGAAACACATTCAGTGGAGTTTTCTCCAATATTGTTTCTAAACCCACATGATGCATTCCGAAGTGCTTTTAACATAATAACGCTCCAATTTCAGCTCCCACCGTTTCAGAAGTACTTTCATTACACGACGTGAAAAAGGCACTTGCACGGGGGTTCCACTAATGTGTTGCAAGCAAGTCCTTGTCAAGGATGTTAATCTACTCTCACCACATTACCGCGATGAATTTTAATCTATGCTGGGATAGCAAAAATAGCGGAGCCTGTCAGACGTGTACCCAATATAACATTTGTTTTGAATTTTCATGTGTTTTACACATGTAACTTCATCGTCTTCAGGTTTGATACTAGAGAAAGTTTCAAGATATTGCTGTTGTTTTGACAAAGTTGAAAACAAAGGTAGCTAACATTAGGAAGCAGTGTGTATAGGAAACAAAACCACATATAAATTACATTTTGAATGTCGCAGTAGTAATTATTATTCCATGGGAGGGACTAATGTAACTTTGATATCTCCCTGCGCCTTTCCTTTCGTTTCTCTATCCATTATCATGTGACATTCTACTTAGTCCCCAGGGATGGTTTCGGGTTTTAGATTCGGGGGGGGCATGAGGTTAGGAAGAAATAATAGAGTAAACTTTACGAACAAAATATAACACAAGGTCTTTAAAAGCCCAGGACCTGGGATTTGTCATTAAGCAGGAAAACCCTAGGAAGTTACTTAAGCCGACCACTCTGGGGGCATGAGGTTAGGAAGAAATAATAGAGTAAACTTTACGAACGAAATATAACACAAGGTCTTTAAAAGCCCAGGACCTGGGATTTGTCATTAAGCAGGAAAACCCTAGGAAGTTACTTAAGCCGACCACTCAGGGGTTCCACTAATGTGTTGCAAGTCCTTGTCAAGGATGTTAATCTACTCTCACCACATTACCGCGATGAATTTTAATCTATGCTGGGATAGCAAAAATAGCGGAGCATATTTTAATATTCTAAAATGGCTGAGATACATCAGGTGTTTCTAATATCATTTTCAGAATATGACGTCATACGTCACCGACTATATCTTGATTATGTGACACAAGGTGTCTCCAAAACTAAGATGTTACAGGAATCTATCTCTCCCCTAGATATAGCGAACTATTTGATGCTGTGCGCATTGCATACACAGTATGTTTCCAGGCATTCATACAAAATTTCTCCGTATAGTAGGTGTTAACACGGTAACAGAAAACTCACCAGTTTAAATACAGATCGGGTAAATCGAATAACAATATTGTTTATTTAATCCCTGTCGAAAACAAATTAATGTTAATCAGACGCCTGATTTTCTTTCCTATGTGGCATCGGCGTTGGGAGTGGGGGTAAAAATTGTGGAAACAAATATGACTTCTAGCTAGTGTAGAAAATGAAGGAGAAAGATTACTCCTCTAGAAATAGCGAACTATTTGATGCTGTGCGCATTGCATATATAGTATGTTTCCAGGCATTCATACAAAATTTCTCCGTATAGTAGGTATTAACACGGTGGTAACAGAAAACTCACCAGTTTAAATACAGATCGGGTAAATCGAATAACAATATTGTTTATTTAATCCCTGTCGAAAACAAATTAATCAGCACAGAACCTTCTGTTCATCCTCAATCCAGGTACCTAACTTGTGAGACCTCGACTGAATTAATATCCCATCTATGTACTTTACATGAAGAGGAATCCCATCGGAGCGTTATAATCCACTTGGCAACAAATTAATCTCCTTGACCCAGGCTATAGAAAGTGCAAACTACACCTCAGGCGCTTCAGGGATTTCATTCATCATAATTTTCCCTCGGATTCCTTGGAGAATTCTGGGGATAAAGGTTTCCCCGCTAATGGCATCTTTCTAAACTTTTTTCACTGGAAAAAAAGGGAGAAAAGGTTTTTTCTAGTGGGAAGTGGTATTTTATATCAATATTTTATTTTATTAAATTTGATATCAAGAAGAAGTTAGGTACTTATTATAAAAGATGATAATATAGGGAAATGGGTCATAAGTTCATAAGGCGTAATGGGGGAGGGGAAATAGAGAGATTTAAGCTACGAGGCAAAAGTGGAGGAACAAGTAGATCTCTATGCAGAGTAGGAAGACTTCTAAAGTCTATATTACTTTTACGAATTGACATTTAAGTGAGGGATCATTTGAAATCCTAGTAGCCAAAGATCAGATAAAGCTGGAAGTTGTCCCAGAATTATTAGAGGAAATTTTTTTTCCTTCTGAAAAAAGGGGAAGGGAAATGGTGGAAACATATTGCTCGAATGTGAAGCATTTTGTTTAAGAGACAAAGTCAATGAATGAAAAGTTTAAACCCTGAACCGGAGTTAAAAGCCAAGACCCAAGAGATTATGATTATGGGAGAAAAGGTTTTTCTAGTGGGAAGTGGTATTTTATATCAATATTTTATTTTATTAAATTTGATATCAAGAAGAAGTTGGGTACTTATTATAAAAGATGATAATATAGGGAAATGGGTCATAAGTTCATAAGGCGTAATGGGGGAGGGGAAATAGAGAGATTTAAGCTACGAGGCAAAAGTAGAGGAACAAGTAGATCTCTATGCAGAGTAGCAAAACTTCTAAAGTCTATATTCCTTTTACGAATTGACATTTAAGTGAGGGATCATTTGAAATCCTAGTAGCCGAAGATCAGGTAAAGCTGGAAGTTGTCCCAGAATTATTAGAGGAAAATTGTTTTCCTTCTGAAAAAAGGGGAAGGGAAATGGTGGAAACATATTGCTCGAATGTGAGGCATTTTGTTTAAGAGACAAAGTCAATGAATGAAAAGTTTAAACCCTGAACCGGAGTTAAAAGCCAAGACCCAAGAGATTATGATTATGTTGAGTCAAGCATGTCTTGTGGATTAAGCCTTTTTCACCTGTGAGGAACAGAGGAGAAGGAGAGGGAGGGGAAAAAAGTTGCCATTGGGATTTGTGGGATGAGTAGGGACTTAGGGAGAGAAAAGGAGGGAACTAAGAGAGTCAGGATAGAAAACTTACATTGAGTAGCGGAAACAACAGTATATCGGAGAGCCGAGACCATTCCAAGCCGCACATAAATCATTAATCTTGTCTTATCTCACTTGGCAGTCCCACGGGAAACTATTATGCAGATTATGCGTCTTCAAAGTCTTGTCCTTCCTCCCTTTTCTACATCCTCACGCGGAATCGAATGGTGAAACTTTTAGAACTGTCCGACTTAATCTTATATTATAAGAACGAGATCCATTCACTCATTCACATTTCACAGTTCACATTTCATAGTTCACACACTGATCAACGTCAAAAAATATGATGCCATTAAATGAAACGACATCAATTTGAAATAAAACACAAAACCATTTTAAAAATGTCATTTATCATTTTAAAATATGAAACAATAAATTCAAAAAACTTTTTGTGTTGTGTGGGGGGTTTTTACTATTTTTGATATGAAGTGTGAATGAATTTTATTGTACGTTGCATTGTATGATACTCATGTGATGAGATAACAATGATGCACCTTTCAGAAAAGTAGGTAAGCGTAATGTGGTTTTCAGGGTGTCATGAATGATGTTTCCGTTTTCCAAACAGGGTACATCAACATTTTCCGCCTGTAGTATCCAGTTTCCAAAAGTGCTTCTCCAAAAATGCGGCTCCAAAAGTTCACCTGTGTGCGTAATTAATTATATTTCTTATTTAGTATTTTTGCATACAACATTGCATCATTCTGTATTACTCAAGTAATACTTGTCAGACGTGTACCCAATATAACATTTGTTTTGAAACATTTTCATGTGTTTTACACATGTAACTTCATCGTCTTCAGGTTTGATACTAGAGAAAGTTTCAAGATATTGCTGTTGTTTTGACAAAGTTCAAAAGATTTCAATATTGCACGTTTGGGAAATAATGGTTCAACTCCCACAACAGAGGGTTCATAAGCATGAGAAATAGTTTATCCAAAGCAACCACATTTGAGTAATGAAAAAGTTAGAATTGTTAAATTATAGATTTGACGTTGTTGATAGATTTGAAGTATTTAAACTTTGTCTATTATTAAATTTAGGTATTGATCAATCTAGTGTTTTCTCATATCGTACACAAATATAAAATAGACTATATTTTACGTAGGTACATACATGCATAATATGGATTTTATAAGTACAATGGACTCAGACGTTCTAATTGCAGCTTACTCTTTTTGTCTGTTGTTTCTGCTGCCAAATTTACCTCGCATCAAGACTCCTTCAAGTCGAAAACTGTACGAAATCACTTAGACTGGAAAATAAAAGCAGCTTAACACTTATG